>NC_134702.1:82962816-83172816 GCF_043290135.1 Rhipicephalus microplus | reverse complement strand
TTGTAAGTCTCGAGGTTTCTGCTCCGTAGAGAATGCGGCGATGACGTTGTGGTTAGAGCATCAGCCTCGCTTGCAAGAACTCCGTGACTCGAATCTCGGTTCCGCGCAGTTCCCAACTGGATTAAATAAGAAATCCGCGTGGTGATGGAACTGCATGCATTAAGAGGCCTGGGGTGCGGCCTCACCGGAGACCACCGTCGGTAACGCACTCCCTCAACAGAGAAGGATTGGCCACCCTGGTGCAGTGTCTGGCCACTACCTCCCACCACATGCATACGTCAACTAATCCTCCGTATTCGTTGACTTCAAAAGAAAACAGCCTTCGCATTGTATGCGAAAAAGACAATGAAGCATGACCATAGGGCGCGCAATTCCGACTGGCTTATGGTCTAAGACCTACTTGGCTTTCTTTTTAAACGATTATGCAACCCAGGTTTCTGCTTCGAAGGTTAATACCAGTAAGGTGCAGCTGTTGCCGTATTAACTCGATTGTAGCGTGACCACCACGAACGTAACGCGAGGGGTGACTTTTCATTGCGTAGAAAAAAAAAAAGTAGTATTTCGGTATCCGATGGATAACGCGAGAGTCGACTTTATAGGTAGCAAAAACTCTGCAACAAAACTCGCGCTGCGTTCGAGTAAATACGGTACCTTTCTCTTGAGTATTTTACACCGCGGCGGGTACGGGCGTGTAAATGCCGTTCGCTTCCACCCTCACGTGAAGAAAGTATAAATGTAGATCGTATACCTCGCGAAATGGCCTGTATATGATTTGTGCGATGCGAAATGTCGAAAACATTGTCATACAAGTTGTATGCAGCGCGAGCTTCTTGTGGTTGGTGGCATGTACACTTGCGTGTGGAGGAAACGAAGCGCCGGAAACGGAAGAAGAGGGCCCGAAGTTCCGGAACAGCTCCCGGGAGTACGATTGCGTTCTGACGCGCGGAGAACCAGTCTCCGGGGTTTTGGTTCGCTCGCCGTCAGACGCCCCGACGTGTCTTGCTCTTTGCTTCTCTTCTAGGTTATGTTTTCAAGTATATGTCGTCGCTTTCGGCGCGTTCTTGAAATACACTTGGCTGTATAGGATGCCATGAGTCGTGTTGGTGGTTTGTGGTTTCAATTTAAGTCTTTACAAAAGCTGGCGGGTGATGATGTAAATTAAAGCGAGAGTTGTGTTAGAAATCTTTTGATTTGTCCTGATGCTTTTGCAGGTTAGTAGAACGAGGATATAACTTTGTCCTTTATGGTCGACCAGTGCTTTGGAGCTCTAGGTCGTTAGACCTTGTCCTGTCAAGAAATTCTGTCGATGAATGCTAAATCGCATTTGCTGTGCCGCGCACTCACTCTCTTGTCCGATAGTTAAAGTCGGCGTGTTGGACATGTAAGCATGTTCACTACCTACAACGGACGGCACTTTCTGTTTTTATTCATTTTTTTTTTTAGGTAGCGCAGCTCCTCGCGCAAATGTGCCTCCGACTACTGTCACTATCTTGGGCTATACTTTGTATTAGGCTCTGGGGCGTGTTTTTTAAAGTGCGCAGAAGCGTAACTTCTGGTTGCCGTCACACGAAGGCGAATCACGTGACGTCTGACGTAATTTGCGGGTCGTTGGCGTCATTGGTCAGAAACGTCACATCTGACACAATTGGTAGAGTGACACAGGGCTACGTACTGTAGTTCTCGCACCGTATTGGCCGAGTGTGTGACCGACGACGGTGCATGCGAACCGCGCTTGTATACTTTACGCTTGTGTGACGTCAGTCCGAGGATTCGCGCGCTTTCGAGGCGCACGCCGTATTTCGACGGCGGCTGCGTGTGTTCGCGGTGTGTGTGCTGCGCAACGCTGGAGTCTGTGCTTCTATATGGTCACCACCCGTGAAAAGGGCGTTAGTTTTCACGACTATGCTGAGGACCCGAAGTTGAGGAAGAAATGAACAGACAAACTCAGAGAAAGGGAAAACGCCCTATGCCTTCGTCGACAGTGTGCAGCCAGCACTTCGCTAAAAGTGACTTTTGCCATACCCGCCTTTCGCTCCACTTTTCGGTAAGCTTACAACCGTGTTTGAGCGCCTCGCCAGTGCTTCAGTCATTCATTGCTCGCAGGCTACAGGCGTGGGTGACTTACACCACGTGAGGTGCCGACCCAAAACCGACCGCGAAGACACCCAGACAGGGAACCGGCGACGCGGCCTCCGAATCGCGTCGAATAAGCGCGCCTCGTGAGCGCTTCTGAGCGGCTCAGGTCATCTGAGACTACAGCTTTATTTGGTTGGTATAAGTGCATATATACGTAGTTTACTAATCAAGACAAGCGCGTGCCTGGCGCACTGCTTTCTATAAATTTATAAGCGAAACCATGCTGTCACTGTTTAGTGCACATTCACTAAAGGTTGTAACACAATGTTTGGAGCTCTGTGTGCCGTACATAAAATCAAGGATAACTATTTGTTATATTCTGACACCCGAGCGACGGCCCTCTGCGGTAATAATATGAACTACTTCGTGAAGTGGCTCTCATTCAACAAATATTACTCAGACAAACTGAAGTCATTCGCATCGGTCAGGGGGTGCATTAAGGCGGAACTTGCTCCCTTCCCGAGTCACCACCTACCCATCAAAAGTCCTCTTACTGCGATACAACACGGTCTTGCGCCCTGCTGACGCTCATAACTCCAAACTAAGCACGATAATATCAGATTTGGTAATTTGATGCTGCTTTGCATTTTTAGTTGCCATGAACGGCAAATTGACGCTTTGCATTTTTAGTTGCCATGAACGGCCAATTGACTGTGGAAACAGCAGTTTAAACTGCTGCCTCTGCAGTAATTATCTCATGTATTGTCTGCGAATGCCAGGGTGGCAGAAATCAAATTCTCACACACATCCGCTTGTTCACTCTCACCGTCGCTGCACTGCAGAAAAGTATCCCAAGGAAAAGGGCAGGCGTGCACCACTTCTTTAGGATTGTTGTGTGAGCTAACGCCCTTTTCACGGTCGGACGAAGCACACCGAGGCACAGAGCAGTACTTCACCATTGCGCAGCCCTCGATCACCCCGGGGACTTTGTGTGGCAAGTTCGCAAGTTCACGTGTTTGCAGGGCCGGAGCGGTGGCGGCGATGCGATCTCCATTGACGGCATCGGCTGCGCACATTCAACAACGTGACCTGCGTCGTACACCACCGCGCCGTCGATGAGACACCGTGACGTTTTACTAGCTGCATCTATACGGGCTTGTAGATGCCGGAGATGCTTATTGAATTTTCGAAACACCCAAACTAGTTAGTATCGCACGGTGGAAACTGTGGGTGACGAGCGGGAACCATTCACACATATAGTTTCACTTTCTTACCAGCAATGTGGTCGGCGGCATGGGCGTGCTCATCGGCAATCTGGGAGCATTCTTGGCTCTGTAGATTGAGCTGCAACTAAAACAGATTCATAACTAGACTCGAGAACATTTGTTGTGCACGTTAGTTGTGGGCGTTAGCGAGGCTGTTCGTTCGACAAAGTTCCCGCTAGAAGCAGACGATCCGCGCACAGGAGCAGCGGCTACTGCAGTGCTGTTGAGAGCGGTGTCCACAAAATGACGTCACACGCGAAAGGGCGCTTCTCGAAGAGCGGGAAATATATACTTGCCAGAACTGCGAAGCGGGACGGCGTATTTTACGGCGCTCTTTGGAACATGGAGTTCTTTTTTTCTAATACAATTGGACGAAATCAGGCGCTGTGATCGTTCAGCCACCGTGGGAATATTGGTTAGTGCGTATAGATTTGCCTATAGTATTCGCCCTTGTGGCTTTGAAAGCACGTGTGGCTTTGTTTCTTCCCGTGCCTAGTTTTTATTTTGGATAAAAGAATGGATCGTGATCGTTGTGAACGTCGTGATTCAATATGATTTGTCGACATCGGTGTGACACAGCGCAAAAAAAAAAAAAAACCGAGGACACAGAAAAAAAAACGGCACCAAGCGCTGAACATACCAACCAACTGCTTCTCTTCTTCTTATTCTTCTTTTTTTTTGTGCCAGCACGAATAAATACGCTTCTTCGCATGAGAGTAAGGGGAGGGTGAACGTAAGAGCGCATGCGCCTTACCAACACATTGCGTCTGCATAACGGTTCAGAAAGCTAATCTCCTTGTCTGTTCGAGAGTCCACTGAGACGTTCTGATGAATTCCGAAGGCTTCACGCCTTTCTCGAGTTTGGGAATCTCGATGACGAACGATGCGCGTCTGCTGAAAATAGGCGGTGTACGCCTCGGCACCTATAGCGCAATGAATCGCCAAATTGCTACCTGTCTTCGTTCCAGGATTGCGGGCGTGTTCTCGTAGGCGATAATTAACGCACCGGCCCATCTGACCAATGTGTGCATCGTCAGCGAGCTAAACACGAACCCTTCGACGCGTGACCTGAACTATATAGTCTGATTGATGACAGCCGCGAAGCGCTGGCCGCTTTCGCCGACATAATACCTCGCTTGAATTGTATGTCGGCGGGCACGGGTGATATACCTCGGCTCGACAGCAGAATACAAAGCTGCGTCGCGCTAGCGTAAATCAAAAGTGTTTCGGTACACGCTTCGGGGCGTTCGTGTTCAGCTTGCTGACGACTGTATACAAGCCTCTACATGACGTCGGGATCTCGCACACCTTTCCTGTTTTGCAGGGTATACAAAGCCGATTGCGCCCCGCCGTGGTGGTCCAGTGGCTACTCTGCTGCTGACCCGCAGGTATATATATCGGGATCGATTCCCGGCTACGGCGGCTGCATTTTTGATGGAAGTGAAAATGCTGGAGGCCCGTGTGCTCAGATTTGGGTACACGTTAAAGAATCCCATGGGGTTGAAATTTCTGCAGCCCTCCACTATACGGCGTCTCTCATATGATCGTTGTGGGACTTTAAACCCCACGCATCAATCAGTCAACGAAGCGATTTGCATGTTTCTTCTGCCACGCGGGTTTCTCAGAAGTCTTACCAACAACCCTTTCAATGAATTGTCGAGCCAACAATGGTCAGGGAAGTGGAATCGCTGAACGAACGAATGCAACCGAACGAATGAATTTTAGGTGATTCAACATCATTCCGACGCTGGCCGAAGCGCCACGCCTTTAAACTCGCATAAACTCTGCAGCGCTAGGTTTCGCTTTGGTGTGTCCACTATAGGAAACTCGTGAGTGAGAACAGGTGGCTGCGGAACCTCATTGTACACGGTATTTGGCGTTCAGTTAATCTCATTTCATATGCTGGCTTTCTCTTAAAGATAAGCGTCGAAAAGAGTGCTCCTACTATACCCAGAAAGCGTCCGCGGGTCTGATTGTTTTCTTGCGAAATAGCCATACGTACACTG
Organism: Rhipicephalus microplus; assembly: GCF_043290135.1. Lineage (NCBI taxonomy): Eukaryota > Metazoa > Arthropoda > Arachnida > Ixodida > Ixodidae > Rhipicephalus > Rhipicephalus microplus. Next base: position 83,167,469 of record NC_134702.1, on the reverse strand, counting down.
CGCCATCCGCCATTTCCTATCTCTGTGTGTGTGTTGTAGCCGTGCGAGATGATTATATATGGTTTTCTATAATGTACATTTTGTTTTCTTTCGTTTTAGTAAGGAAGCGAAAGCTCGTCATCATCGTTTACCACCTTATCTTGCGGCGAATTGACGCTGGTGAATTTCGCAGCCACGCTCTTTTATATAGAAAATGGCGCACTCACATTTTTTTTTTCGATCTGGAATGGCCATAGTTTTCGAAAACAGCTTCGTCTGAACTTCCGTTCCTTTCGTGCAAGTACGTGCTCTTACTTTTCCGGTCGTGATGCGCCCATTTGCGTGTTACTGTTGCCTGTCGCACTTCCCAATGTCATATCATCCTATATGCACATAAAGAGTCGTAATGATAGGGAACGGTCGTTTTTCATCACCTCACATGTAGTCGGTGGTAAAGGGAGCGGGCGAGTCAGAGAGATGGGAAGAAATTTTTTTGTCTGGCAAATATGGCAGCGTAAGCTGTATATGACTGACGCTGGCAACATTAGTTGAGTATAGGACGTTGCGTGGGATTATGCTCACTTGTAGTTAAATAAAACCAGGCGCCCGGAAGTTATGTTGCATATACCTGTATTATAAGGTGGTCAACCGGTGTTTGAGAGTATTAAGGAAACATGAACAGTAATAATATTATGTGGGGTTTTACGTTTCAACAGCACGATATGATTACGAGAGGCAAACCGTAGTGTAGGGCTCAAGAAATTTTTACCATCTGGTGTTTTTTAACGCGTGCTGACATTGCACAGTACGCGGGTTTCTATGCCATCGTCCTTCGTAGAAACACCGCCGCTGCGTCGAGGGTCGAACCCGTGACCTCCGGGTAGCAGCACTAACGAAAGAAAAACATTGCCAATGTGATTTCTTGCGAATGCCGTCGTTACATTATTATACCCCCCCAGAATTACTCGGTGGCTATTGCTTTTTGTTTTCATTTTCTCCAAACGCATAAAGCTGTATACCTTTGAGGTGGTCCCTCAATTTCGCGCTCTAGCCGGATTTTGTTCTTTATTTTTTGTTTTATTTTATATACCAGGTCACTTTCCTGAGAAACATGGGAGCTACAAAGCGCGAAGCGGAATGCATGTCGGCGACGATTGCGTGGCGCCTTTGTTGCATGCGTATTTACTTCGTGCGTCTCATACCTCACACACCTTGCTTGCATCGGTTAGGTCGTCTATTTCACCCCCCTTCACCCTGCTCCCACCTTCTATGAACCTTTTTTTTCTGTATTTCTTTCGTGGCTGCATTGGCAGATGAAATTGGTATTTGTGGCCGAAGTTTGTGACTGTGTGATGAAAGAACGTCGGATAAAGGAAATGAGTTCACGTGATCGGGAGCGGAGGAACAATACCTCTGCGCTGCGCGACGTTTTTTGTATGTTTACGACTAACGCGCGTGCGCATGTGTACATTTGCTCGAGCATGTGTATTTGCTTGCGAGCGTATTCTCTCGGGCGCCATCGGCAGCGAACGGAAGGATTCCAAGAATATATGGGACGAAAATACCGGCCTCATCATTGCGTTCCATTTGAATGCTTCGAAATTCGTGCGCACTTTATTACAAATTCTCTCGCGAAGATTGTTACCAACGATAGACTATCTTCGGTGGAATTCATGCTGAAAATCACATTTGTTTATTTACATGACGGTGCAAAATTTTTAAAAAAAGGGGGAAGAGGGAGAGAGTCACCGTTTCTCCGCGAGGATCGCGGCAATGAATACGTTATAGCAACAAATCGGAATCTTGTATACGAATTGAAGTTAATAGTTCGCTTCTGTAGACATGCAGCTTCCGCGGCGACTGAAGTCGCCTTCGCTCCGTGTGCAGCTTCAACGCAAACTTTGCGATGAAAGCGCAAAGGTATACGAGTCATCTGCTGATCTCTTTTAGAGAGACCTCCGAGATTCGTTCGCGACCACGCCTTGCAAGTCGTGTGCATTTCCTTCCGAAGGCTAACAGTATATACTATACTCCCCCGCCGCGCCGTTATTCTTCATCTATGCGTTTTGCGCTAGCAGTAAGGAGTCGTATCTTGTCTGCTTGAACTGCAATCAACGGCAGCCTTCATACGCCTTTCCCTGTCACACGGGCTCCCGCGAGCTCCGTTTAACTCCCTCGTCGTTACGTGAACAGGGATTCGGTCCGTGTCACACGATCTGCCTTACGCCAAGGTAAAAGGAGCGTTTCGCAAAGAGAGCTCGATACAATCTTCATTGCCGGCAAAACGGAATGCTCTGCTCACCAGTAATAAGTAATTGCGGAAATAACTGCCAACACACAAAAAAGCCGTGGTCAATACATTAATATATTTCATCAATATTTAAAGATCGATCTCTGCATAATTAATTCGTAAGGTGCGTTTTCAAAAAAAAAAAAAATAAATCAAACGCGTATATTAAGCCCACACTCTCCGCACCATCACTCGAAAGTAACCGTCGCACCGCCATTTTGAATATGTTTTCAAGTTTTTGTACACCGTTATGTTTACGTCTGTGCATCTCGTTCCCTCCTTATTGCGGTGCCCTTTATTCCACTCCGGCGCTATATATCAAAAGTCACCGCAAAGAGCGACGCGGGTTTTCTTCGTCAACGCCGGCATGAAGCCGCGCCGGCGATCTGTAGCAAGGGCTTTATGAACCCATCCGCAGCAAGGACTTCGTGAACTGGACGTGAGTCCTGTATTCATCCGATATTGGAACGTGCTCTGTGTGGTAACGCAACTTGAAAGAGCTCGAGACAACTTGCTGCGCGTTTGACAATTGGCGCATAGAAAAAGCGCGTTCCAAAACAAAACGTGTGCAGTGTTGCCTGCACCCACATCAAGATTAGAGCCACGTTTGAAGGTAGGTGTTTTGGGGATAAAAGCCAAAGCATGTATTTTTTGTTTTGTTTTTATGTGGTTAACCTATAGCTTTTGTAACGACGCGTATGATTGAGAATGTTTAAGCGAGATTAGATGTCAAGTCTTACATGCAGGCATGGCTGCAGCAGCGCCTAATAGACCTTTTGCGACTTCTGGCCGAAGCTTGTAGAACTCTCGTAAAGCTGCCATGGACACAACTACATTTTCGTCCAACTCCATAATGAGGTTTTACATTGATGGAGTTTAACGGAGTTTTCGCCGTGAGACATGGCTTGCAAGTAGAACAGAGCCATGTTGTCGATTATGAATTTGTACGCAACATCAAGGCGACGGCGATGATGCCGGCAAAAAGGGAGCGAGTGCCTTTTCTTTTTCTTTTTTTCTCGCAAATTTTTTGTGCAGTAGTCGATCACGCGATAAAAAAGTAGCAGTCTGGAGGTTTTTTTTTTTTTTTTTTTTTTTTTTTGAGGCGAGTCCTTAATTCTAGTTATGGGCACTACGCGGGTCGTATTCATCAATGCTGCTGGTGTGGCGGCCGACGCCTGTCTCACTGTGCATGCAGGTGAAACGCACTCTCGTGTGATGGATGTGCACCACTTCCGCCGCTTGTTGTTCGACCGCTCCACTTGTTACCTCGCTGTACACCTATGCCGTACTCGCAAAAGATGAACGAATGCGTGGTAGCTCCGATCCCCATGGCTGCTACACACGTTCATTTGTTGTAAACTGTTGCGTTCTAATGCTCTCTCTCTCTCTCACGTATATACGCAAGCCCGATGGTACTGATACCACGTACTACGATCCGATCCATTTTGAGTTTGTTGGGAAACGTCGTTGAATGTATCTCCATTTACTTGCCATTCGCGGTATGCTGCGCGATCGAAACTGCGACGAAACGGTGCCGAGTTGTGTCTCTCGACTGCGGCGCGGTTCAGTTGCTGTCTCTCTAGTTGCACGCCCGCCTTTTAACTCGGTTTTACGTCGCCGCCGCCGACCGTGATACCTGTCTCTCCGCGGGGCGGCTGCCTTTTGTCCCGCTCCTCGCGGCACCCAATAAATTGTCCGGCGCGCTCTGTCGTGTTGCGTGGTCACTCGCTCGCCCGCGGGCAAGCCCCGACTCATTGAATATCGATATATCAAGCGGATTTCTCGGGGGCCCACAGTGCTGCGATGATCGCCTGATTGCCTCCGATCGTTGTATCTCGCTTTGATCCCATTTCGTTACTTTTCCTTTCGTATTATCCTCTCGGGCCCACAAAAGCCAGCGGTAAAGCAGCCCAGCCGTCCCGAATGAGACAAAGGCTGGTGGCGAAAGAACAAGGTCCGATGAATGTTTTATGAATTCGTGGAGCGGGCTTCTCTTTTGGCCCGTCTATCGTGGGATCGGATCGGCCAATGACTCTGCAGGGCGCTGGCAGCGAGCAAAGGGGGTGAGCCTGAGTGAGCGAGGAAGGGAAATAAGAATTGCAAAAGGACTTGCTCGACGCGCCGAGAGTTCTCGGCTACTGCTCTCCCACTGTTCCCACTGCGAGGTGGGCATAAACGTCCAGTCTGCGCCCCATGTTCTGTGCCCGTTCACTGGAGTGGCTGTCGTGCTGTAGATAGATGACATGTCGTGTCGGTGCCTTGTATAACCTGTCTGTTCATCCACGCATCCATCCATCCATCCATCCATCCATCCATCCATCCATCCATCCATCCATCCATCCATCCATCCATCCATCCATCCATCCATCCATCCATCCATCCATCCATCCGTCCGTCCGTCCGTCCGTCCGTCCGTCCGTCCGTCCGTCCGTCCGTCCGTCCGTCTTGTCGAGGCTTGTCCTTTGGTGGTGTTCGCCGTAGCCGTGATGACGATGAAGGTTATGACGATGATGATCACGGACAACGATTGGCTTGTGCAATATATACGACGTCTGGGTATGTTCTACGGTGCATTTCGTATGACTGGAAACAAGAGAACGTGCACAGACCTGTAGTGTTTGCCAAATTAAGGCTAGATACCACAAATCAGTCATAATAAAAGCAAAACGACATTTACACCTCAACATAACATACCATTTATGACAAATCAGCATTGTATATAACTGTACTCCGCTTCGTCACTCATTTACATGCTTGAGTAGTCGATGTAATTTGTGATGTGTATACGGTAACGTCGAACGATCCTATTGCTTCGCCCACTCATCATCATTGACTTCGTGGATATGGCGTGCTTTCTTTCTTTCTTTCTTTCTTTCTTTCTTTCTTTCTTTCTTTCTTTCTTTCTTTCTTTCTTTCTTTCTTTCTTTCTTTCTTTCTTTCTTTGCGTGTTTGAATGCGAGGTAACTGGGGAGACTGAGCTCTTGTTTTATGCAGCGAGAAGCTTCCGCCAAGTGGCGCAGCATGCAGCCTAATTAATCGCATGCACCTCTTGAGAATTTGGGTTTCGTTCCACAGCCTTCGTTATTTTCTCTGGCGCTTTATGCGATCTAATTAATGGAGCGTGCGAGACTCGGCGGGGTCGATTCATAGGGAGTCGCGCGGTCAGATTTGCGGAAGAGGTGTGGCGGAGGAAGGTGAGGCGGCGTAGCGAGTGGAAACTGAGTTAGCTTCGATTCGTTTCTTCTTCTTTGTACCGTGGCTTGAAGGAAGAACGGGACATGGTGCATACGAGTTAATAGAAAGCTTTCGTTGGGCGTCTGCGGGAGCCCCGCGGACGCAAGCTGCCATTGGAAATGGCTGGAAGCCTCCGTTCGTATAGAGTCCAACTAAAGTTGTCTATTGTCTCACATCGTGTGGTTGGCCTGCTGTGTGCTGTATATCATCAATCTGCATCTTCTCACCGTTTGATTGGCTTGTATACGCCTGTCAAACGCAAACTTGTTTTTACGCAGCACGCTGCAGATCATAGTGAAAGTGGGAAATAGTACCTCGATAGTTCAATTTAGCACACCCCCAAATCGTGAGCCCTCCTATATGGTTTCTGAATTTTTTATGAAAGGCCAATAGCGTACTGTAAATTTGTGTCGAATTCTGTTAGAAATTCCTTGCGCATGTTTTTTAGAACGAAATATCTACTATATACTCGCTGTCTCCCAAGGTCATTCATCGCGTCGCGATGACCTTGAATCGCCGGAGGTCAAAACTTGGTTGCGGCGTTGTGTACTAATCTGCAGCGAACGCTACAGCAGTGTTACACCCGTTTGATAAAAACAAAACGGGGGTCTTGCTCGTTTCGCCCTTCCCTACGCTGTGCTTCGTTTGTCTAATCGTTTCTATTCCTCTCCGAGTGCTCCTTCTCGCCGTGCAGGGAGAAATAACAGGAAGCGCACGCAAAGAAATTATTCTTTGCTCGCACGGCAGCGTCTGAAGCAAAGGAAGCCCGGCTTAGCACGTTGTCTATAGGGAAGCCTAATTAGAGCAGAAGCGTGCCAAGATTGAAGCTATCTCTGCAGCCGCCGCTTTCGTTTAGCCACACGAACAACTACAACGACAACAGTAGGACTATTTCTAATAAAATAATGGGTGCAAAACCTTTGCAACACCAAACCAAGTCGAAGCATACGTTTCCCTTGTGATAATAACTATCGGTTTTGAAAAGTTAAGGTTGAATCTTTTTTTCTTTTGTCTCACGATTGGGACAGGAAGGTATGTGGTTTATCTGTGTAGCCTTAGTGACGAATGGCTCTCAAAAAGCACACGATTGATGTTTTCTGTATACGTTATTGATACCTATCACTCGTAATGTAATAGTGTTAACAAGTTTAATATACATTTGCGGATTGTGTATAAAGCTGCATGGTCTGTCTTCGAACCCGCGACTTATTAACGATTATCTTACTTGTGTTGTCACTATACTGTTTGAGATCGCGTGCATATTTACATACACCCTCTTCATGTTGATAGCTCTCACTACATGTAGCCACGCAATAATTCGGGTGGCGCCGTTGCACCAAAGGACTTCTAAGAAATCCCTGCGAAATTTTGTAACCGCGAGAGAGTTACATATTTTACTCGCGCTGAGTATTTTGTACATTCCCCGGAGAATGACGCCGTGGCATTCTTGGTGTGTCCCGCACAATATGTTCAGGCTACGTGCCGCATTGAAGTACGATTCCAGCCTGCCTTACGATGTGTGGGTGTTATTTTGTGGATTTCTGTCGTCGCTTTGGTTTTTGTAATTTCGGGAGCCGTGGGACTTAATTTAGTTTCCAGATATGAATGGACGCCCTTATTGGCTGAAATAGACCGCGTTTGGTGCTTCTGCTATAATCTCATACCGACAGGCCTTGCTTTTGATTCATTGCATTAACGCGTTAGTTCTCTCTTTGTCAGCGATGACGATAAACTCGAAATGAAAGCACTGTCTCTTCCCGCTAATAATTAAGTGATGAGAGCGCAAATGTAATTTATATTCGCAGATAAGCCCGCATGTGCAATGCCCTGCTGGTATTGTAAGTACACCCATCATCTGTGATGTCTATGCGGGAATCAGCATATAGGGTTGCTTGTCCACTGATCAAATATGTAGGTATGCTTTTCACACTGGCGTAATTAGGGTGAGCGGATCAGTCCTAGCGGTGGCTTTGCTTTTGTTCCAAGAAGAACGCGTTGCTGTATCTTTCCGACTATAGATGAACAGTTAGTTTTAGGACCTCGTATATGAATTTTTACGCTCGTGTTGGTTTCGTTGTACATGGAATAATCGAATACTAATGTATTTTCTTGTGATTACGTGATGAACAACCCCAGAGGGCTGAAATCTCCGTATAGTCCTCGACTATGGTGTCTCTCACAACCATATATCGTGATTGACTCCCCAACAATTATAATGTTTTGGTTTTAGCCTTAAACCCGAACATTTATAATTATATTATTATCAGACTAGGTAACTGCAAGATTGTAACCAAATTTGCATTGCTGCGAGATTTTACCGAATTCGACCGCGTCTTCAAATACGCACTTTGCTAGACAGTTCGGGCACCGAATTATATACCCGTCCTTGAAAAATTTTAGGAACAAACGTGGAATCATGTTTTTTTTACAAAACAGATCAATTAAAAATTAATGTGATAAGCGGTCCGTGGGAGTTTTACCCCATTCGGTCTTTCGAAGTTTATTTCTCTTTGATGGTTTTCATTCCCGCTTGGGTTCAATTGCAAGTTAACCTGCTGCCGGGTATCTTCAGCCTCTTCGATGAATGAAATAACTTGGTATTTATTGAGTGCCTGGATGAAACAGAACGTTCTTACGTGTAGATTTTGAGGTGGAGTCTTTTGTTAGGGTGGCGTTTTCAGAATCAAGTGGTAGAGGGAATTCCGAATGTGGTGCACGCCTCATACGTGCCGAATTTCAGCGGTGCATTGTGATTTTATATGTCGCTTTACTGCTTCAGAGAATTAGGTTCGAGAACGTCGCCGGCTATCCTACAGGAAATGGGTTGGGCCTAATTTTTTTCTCTTTCTTCACGCGTGTAACTATATAGACGAACTGCCATTTTGTTCGTATCAATTTTGTTTGTACTTTTCAGGCTTGCACTTAAAGAAAAAACAAAGGCGACAGGCTTTCAGTCAGTTGCTTCATTTCCCGTATTGCTCGCTTCGATGCATCTAACGAAAATTGAGTCCCTCTGCTACCGTTATTGCTCTTGGTCCCGTATAAAAGACTCTTGCGTATGATTTCGAGATTGAGTCGCATCATCTGGAGACGCGCTGCGCTTAGATATGCGCAGCCTGTACTCCGCGACAGATATGTTTTCACATTTTTTTTTAATTTTTTTTAATGTTCAAGGACGTTAAGTTGCGATTGCTTACAAGGTACCTTCTTCTCACTGTACTGAAACGGTGGTGGCCCAACATCCAAGGAGCCAAAATGCCCTCTCGTGTGCTTCGATTTAGGTACGCGTCAAAGAACGTCACCTGGTCGAAATTTCCGGAACACTCCTCTGCAGCGATCGTCATAATCATATCGCGAATTTAGGACGTAAAACCCCGCCAATTATTATATTTTTTTGAACATACTAAAACAAACGTTTAAGCGCGTTCGAGTAGAGTGCCTGCGCCCACATAAAGGCGCTGAGCGCAGCTGGCCGGCGTGGTACCAACTGCACTGACTCGGCGAAAAACAAACAAACAAAAAAAAACTTGGAGCATGCGAGCGGGCCCCTTTTCAGACGTCTATAGCGGGAGCTGCAGCGTTCTTCATCTCACGCTCGACGAGCCAAAAGGAAGCAGCGGCGCAGGTGCTTTCAATGGGAGCGCGGCACAAAGCGACCCTCGTCGACCCTTCATTTGTCGCTGCAGCCGCCGGCGTCGTTCAATGGAGAATCACTTTCCCGCAAAAGGGGAACCGCCTAGCGCGGACACGAACTCGCCAGCCGCGAGTGCTTCTGTGATGTCCTCTTTGTATCTTTGTTTTTACCTTACTTCTTCCGTGCCTGCTTTGCCTCGTATCACTTTCTCATTTCTCCACGCTTTCCCTCCCCTTTTCTTTGATTGCATAAGAGCTCCGCGCCGTGCTATTATGCGCCATGTCCGCGAGCATCTTTTGAGCCGCGGCTTGAGTCCCGTGCTTGGGCTCACGCGCTCGTCTCCCCGAGTTCCAGGACGAGTCTTTTCATATAGGCTCGAACTTTGCGGAGAAAGACTCTCTGGACTAATAAAGCTGTCCCGTATTCTGGCGCATGTCGCAGCTGTGCGGAAGATTACGGGAGGCTGTGCGTATAGCACTATATGCTGCACACTCAGCTTGAAAGTGTAGTTTTCTCTCTCTCTCTCTCTCTGTGTGTGCGTGTGCGTGTGTGTGTGTGTGCAGACGCAGTATTCAAGCAGCACTAGCTAACCGAACTTTCAGTCGTCTTGTATCGCACTTCTCCGCAGTCTCGGTGTTTCTCTGATCTGCGCGTTGCTCGACATGTGTGATATGTCGGCGTAAAGGTATGGTTTTTCCAAGCCCTTGAAATGCGCAGCGGGAATAAAACTCGACAAAGCAGGAGCACACAACGAGATTGCTAGTACCGTGTGTTCTTTCTTAGACCTGTTTTATTTGTGGCGCACTGTTGAACAGCTGTGGACCGACTTGCCCTAATCTGTCTCACTCCAACATATTTCTAAACACTGTTGGCAGTAGATTGATATGTGGGATTTAACGTCCCAAAACCAACATATGATAATGTGAGACGCCGTAGTGGAGGGCTCCGGGAATTTCGACCACCGGGGGATCTTTAACGTGCACACAAATCCGAGCACACGGGCCTCACTTCATTTCCGCCTCCATCGGAAATGCAGCCGCCCCAGCCGGGATTCGATCCCGCGACCTGCGGGTCAGCAGCCGAGTACTTTTAGCCACTAGACCACCGTGGTGGGGCACGCGTAAGCAGAATGAGGATCTGTTTTAACACAAGTGTTACCCAAAACTAATCCTAGATATTCTTTTTTTTACCTCGTTTCTTCGTATTGTTAAAATAGTCTAATATAAATCAGCTTTCCTTTCTATTATAAAACAGCTTTCTCGGCATTCAGACTATCATGAACAAAATAAGCAATAGAGAAAATAGATCGCTTAAAATGTTCATGTTACATTGAATCTGGCTTTGACTATGAACAACTGGTACCTAACATAGTCAATAATCACTCAGGAAAAAGATTAGTCTAGAGCATGAGAGACATGTGATGCGTAACATTTTTAATAGGTAATATAACACATTCAGTAGAAGTTTTCATCGCTGGACTATTACCATTGCTTACATCAGTACTTTTTGTCTATGATCCATCAAACCGTATGTTTTTCTGGATTTGTATTTTTTCAACTTGTACCTTGAATGATCTTTCCGTACAATGAACATTAGGTATATGTTCCAATTTTTCTTTAGTATCTAGGTTGTTTGATAGCTAAACGTTACTTTACCATAGTTTGTTCATGTTCATTGAGGACGGCGTAAGCTTTGACGGGTAAGTCTGTTATAGCCTCTTCGTTGTGATCATACAGTTTTTTGCTGTATATGGTTTGTGACATTTTTCATGTAAAAGATTTCATCAGCACGAAGCATACATAGTTTATCTTTCAAATTGAGGTGCTGCCCTCAAGTTTGCAAAAGTTGGTTTTGGGATGTTAAACCCCGTGATATCAAACATCAATCAAGTTTGCGAAAGTTACTTGGTGGTCGCATCGATCACTCGGTAAACATAGCAGCAGTGAGAACTTTTTCAACGTTAACGGCTAGGTGTCCTTACTACGCTCTTGCTCAGCGTTTCAAATAAGTGTAGTTGTATTTAGCACATGATTTATAAATATAGAAATCGCTACACAAGTGTTTTTTTATTGTGTGCCTAAGACGAGTGCCCGTGAGACATTCAGACGTATATATGTGTTCGCTTTGTTTGGTATGGATCTACAGTAGGCGTCTCTGTACTTTGAAGTTTCCCTGGTGAAATCTCCTATTCTGTTTCATGAGAGGACATCCTATCGACATGGCAAAAGTGCTCCTATATGAAACTTTGGCTCCCTATCTATCTTTAATTCTCATTGTCTGACCTTTTCAAGTTACTGTCTTCTTCTTGAACTAAATTTTACTTGAGCACTGTTAAAATGCCGTCCGTGGAGATCATTTTGTCGTGCGTGACAGCGGGCTCGTTCTCTACGCCGGTTATTGGAGAAGGTGTAATTCAGCTCCGGCTGCGCACAGGACCACCTGCAAGTGTTCACCAATTTACACGACACGTTAGCATTTACCTCCGGGAATTCATGCGGTGGCAGGCAGGCACTTCGGTGGCATCATCTGCATATTTTGCCCTCCATAGCAGGGAAATTTGTGGTTAAGCGTACCCATGGAATGTGTTAATCGAATCACCCGATACGTTAGCATTTACCTCTGGAAATAGACGCAGTTGCGTCGGTGGTATATTCTGCATATTTTGGAGCCCGTATAGCAGGCAAATTTGTGATTAAACGCGTCCATTGATTTGTTTCGCTGCCGTCTTCACTCGGTAATCGCTTTTATATATAAGCGCGTCTTTTGAACACGCCAGCACCTTTTCCTTAGTTGGCTGCTTACAGCGAATGATATGCAGCTGCTCGGGAAGAAAACTAACTTTGCACACTATCTGCTCGTAACGCTTTCTAAAACCGCGACAGCGAGCGCAGCGCTTCCACTACACTCGTCATCCACTCCATATTCTATCGCAGAGGCGTCGGCCGAGGCGGGAACATTTGTCAGTTAACGTTTATATACGAATGAAGCGCGCGTAAGGTCCATGAATTCTAACACGCTTTGTAAGTGCGCGCTCGTACTTATATGAATAAGCTTGCGCAGTTTTCACCGGACTGTTTTTTTTTGCTTGTTTTTGAGGAGTGGCAGAAAAGTTTTCTGCCACTCCCGCTACAAAACGTTGTACGTCTTGTAGTGTATGTATAATGAATATGGAAGAAAATTTGAGGCGTAATTTGGGTTCCCGTGTGCCGCTCTTTTTTTTTTCAGCACTATAGCAGCGCTCGCTTTCATATACGCAATCGAAATTTGATTACTCGCCGCATACGCCCGAAGCATGCTAAGATAAAATATGCACGGTGCATTGGAAGAGGCTCATGCATGATTAATGCGAGGATGGAAGTTTCGACGGTTGTTGGTGGTTTGATATCAGCGAGTGGAGAGAGAGAGAGAGTACGTGTGTTTCTGGCTCTCTCCTCCCTCTGGCGTCGATCAAAGGAAGATCGAAGCCGCACACTTTGCCGCAAGCATGTGAACGCTAGCGTTGAAAGGAGCAGCGGCTCCATGCCGTTTAACCCACCTAGACTTATTTTGTTAATCGGCTTTCTCGCTCTGAGCGCTATGCCGCCAGGATAGAGACATGTTGCGTCTGAATGCTGCGCGTTGGTGCCGCCGCCTGGACTCGCTTATGGTCTCTGAAACTAACGCCTGGTGATTTGCATTTTGTTGGTACACTTCTTGCTAAATTTTGAATGCCCGCTTCGCATTTCGCATCGCCGTTTTTATAGTGCAGCCCAGGTGGACGATTGGGACGCCTCACCTGCATCGAATCTCGAGGTGGTTCGGCGATACTAAAATGCATCTCATTGTCAGTTTCTTTCTCTTGTTTTTTTCTTCGATTTCTCTCTTTCTTTCTTTCTTTCTTTCTTTCTTTCTTTCTTTCTTTCTTTCTTTCTTTTTTGTGGGCACTCGCGAGCATGACGGTGACGTACTCTTCAAATCCTTGCTATTACCTACTTAGTCAAGCTTAGTTAAATTATTTGCTAACTTAACCGCTATTTTAATTAGATAATGGAAAACACGCCCTTTCCGCTCGCCAACTAGCGCTTGTCTGTGTCTCTTCTTTTGTCCCCGTGAATTCGTGCTCTTCGTACTTCATCATGTTAAACCAACTAGCCCACAGCTTCTCTTTATTACGCTAACTAAAATGACGCAATTGTTTTTAGCCTATGTCGTTGGCACCTGCAGTGCAGCAAAGTGAAGTTTTACTTGAAATAAGTCGCTTAATTCTGACCCCTCCCCCCCCCCCCTTCAAAAAAAGGCGAGGTTGTGCAATCCTGACCTGTATGGCCGTATAGGCAATTTATGACATTTTGTGGACATATAACCATAACTGTATATAACTGTATATAACTGTATATAACTGTATATGACTGTATATAACTGTATATAACGATCACCATATACAGTTGGGCAGGCCGCGCAGGGACGCATTTCCTTTACCGCGTGAGCAAAAGCGCCCGTCATGCACCGCGGTGGGCGGAACCGATTTTCGTCGCAACGAGATCGTCCCGCGCTTTGCTACCCTATGTGCAGAGAAAATTGGCTGTATAGCACCCAGTGTTTGCACGCACCGGCAAACGCACTATAAGCTCTCCGCGCGTGCTCAACTATGTAGAGAAAATGCGAAAAGCCGGGCCGTTTCGACGTGAAAAACATGGACGTGGCACGGCGAGCGTTTTATGAAACGCGGTATAGTCGCCATCTCTGGGCGTCAGCAGAAACTTGCGCGCAATATACATACGCCTTTATGTATACGAACACGACGTCGTTACGGATGGGCGATTTGGGCGTCAGCCGCTTCGTGTAAAATCGCTCGCATAGGTCTGTCTGAATCGCGGGCGATTTTGTCCGTGAGTGAGTGCGCCCTGAACCGGGACCCCGCGGCGCGTCTCATTTGCATTCGGTCGTCGTTGCCGTCCACTTTTACCTTGACGTCAGCTCTCGCGATCTGCTCGCGTCGCCCTTGTTCCTCTTTTCAATTTTGCACATTCACTTCCAATGTTTCTTTCTTTCTTTCTTTTTTTTCTTTCTGTCTTTCTTTCTTTCTTTTATTTCTCTGTCATTTTTCTTTCTCTCTTACGTTCTTTCTTTCTTTATTTATTTTTAATCTTCTTCCCTTTCTTTCTCTCTAGTCTTTCCTTCCTTCCTTCCTTCCTTCTTTTCTTCCTTTCTTTCTTTCTTTCTTTCTTTCTTTCTTTCTTTCTTTCTTTCTTTCTTTCTTTCTTTCTTTGTGTACTCAGGCAGTTACATGTGCCTTTTTTTCACGTGCCTTCCCACTCTTATACACCGGCATTTCCTTTGATGTTTTGTTCTTTCATGTATTTTAAAAAAGATTCATTGTGTTCTTTGTTTAAAAGTAGTCTGTAACTTTTGCCCATTTAACCTTGCTTATGCCTTACTTGGGCTATTCGGAACGAGTTTGCGGGCCCGACTCCCGTACGAAATGACCACATTCTAGCCTGCGTATGTTGCTTAAAGGGCCAAAACAACCCCCAGGTCCAAAAATATTATAAAGATAAATGTGTGAACCTTTGCTTTGTGAAGATGCTTCCACAGTAATTTTGCGAATGCGTGCTATATTGAGGAAGCTACAGGGGCTAGAGCATTGGTTTCATCTGGTTTCAAATTTTGGCGCTGCCTCGTCACCCTTCTCCCTCACGGGGAGGAGAAAGCGTATAGCTCGTCGTTATTGACTGGTTTAAACCAATCGACGAGCTGCGTGCTACGTCAAATCGCCCACCGGCGACTTTGCGTCACTGCGCGTGGAAGGAGGATTGGGCAGAGGTAGGAAAGAGTGTGGGAACGGGCTAGTTGGTTCCCTGGTGCTTAGATTCAGTTTGTCTTCACATATATGCACGCGTCGATTGATGTGATTATGATGTCATGTGACAAGTGTATATTCTTAGCGCTTTTCAATAAAATTTTAGTTGGAAATCTGCGTTTCTCCTCGTTGTCCCCTTCGTCCGCTGTGTACTTTTTTTTTTTTTGCGTTTCAGCTGTAAATGTAGGAAAGCAGCGCGGGAATCGTTTTTCAAAATGGAGGCTCTGCGTGGCGCGCAGTGCTGTGATATTTGAAAAACTTGATCGCAGTGGTGTACTTCACGAATTTCTGAGATTCTTCAGGGGTGTAAAAAACAAAAACAAAACAAAAGTCGGAGCTTGTTGACTAGAGAACAACGTATGTGTAGCGTAAGGTAATTGAACACGCCACGTTGGTCCAGTGGTTATGGCGCTCCACTGCTGCGCCAGTAAGCAGCGGCATCAAATCCTGACGACAGGGGCCGCATTTTCGATGGAGGTGAAAATGCTTTAGCACGTGTACTCATACTTAGATGCTCCATGTGGTCGAAATTTCCAGAGCCCACAAATGCGATGTCCCAATTCAAGATGTCCCTAGGTTTCCGAACGTTAAACAACTGGAAATATTGTTATTATCGTTACGTAATTGTGGCAAGTGTTCTTCAGCCCCGGGAGGAACGGGATGCCGGAACATATACCGTCTCTCGTGCAGCCCATTGATAGAACCTATCTCTTTAGCATCTTAAACCCTGCAGTTTTTTTTCTTTTTCATTTTAAATGGCTGGGCAGAAAACAACCGCCACTATTTCAAATAGAGGTTCTTTTGTTTCACTATCTATTTAGGACTTTTCTAAATCGTCGGATGATACCGCTGTGGGAACGGTTCAGCGATAATGGGCTCAAACGTGCCTAAATGTACTCATATTATTTTTTGTTCTGACGCCTGGCGTTTTCGTCGTCTCTTGCTGTGCAGACCGCACGCGTAATCAAATGGCGCCAAGGCCGCTCTCTTCGGGCGGTAATATGGAGTGTAATATGGCAGAAGGAAAGGGGGAGGGTTGAGAAACGAATTCGCCCGTCGCAAAATGGCCGGCCGCCTATAACATGACGGCGCTGTCGTTGCTGTTCTTGTCGTTTCAGTTGGTACGCGTATGCCTTGGTGCGCAATGCGGCGAACACTGTACCTTTAACACGAGCATATGCAATTAGAGAAAACGGCTCTGTCGCGCCGACGTATATAGCCGTGATAACGAAGGGCTTTTTTTTATGTTATGGAATTCGCGGGCGCTTTTTTGGGACCGCGCCCATAGTGTGTGCGTGAGGAGGACGGGGGGATGGGGTAGAAAAAATTTTGTTTTTAACCTTTGCATCTTCTTTTCTCCTTTTCTGCTGATTGAAACTTCGCGACAACGAGGAGCGAATTGCGATGCGGGCTTACATATTATACACAGTCGTACCTCGTTGAGTGAGGATCGAATTGTCGTACACAGTGTCGACCAAAGTTTTACATCTTGGCAATTTCCTTCTGTGGTGCTATCAATAACATTGAAAGCGAGTCGAGGTGGAAGGATGGTTCTTTGTACATTTTCGTTTGATTCATTGCAACTCATATGCAGATTAGCTGTATGTGTTCGTCGTTGTTGCGTGCTGTGCATGTGTTTTTCACACGCTCACAGACACACAAAAAAAGGTGTGGAAGGGGGCATTTATTCTCGGGCTCGAAGCCCATGAACTATTGGCCTGTATAACCTGAAAATCATTGTATAATGCAGTCGCCATACAGATATAATCTTCTATACGCCACGGAGCAGTGCAGGTTTTATCACACAACGGACATCAAGTATGAGTTCAGAGAAATGTTCAGTGCCGCTATAGCAGTGCGCTGCACTCTAAAGTGGAACGCATGATCGCGTTTTGTGGCTGTGGCCGGCTTAAATAGGCTCAATGAAGCCGGCTGTTGTGAGTGCTGTCTTATCTAGGGATGCGCGACATTAGTGCAATCTTTTCAGTTGGCATCATGGCGGAGAGATTTGCTTTTTCCTGCAATTGTGGCAGGGCAGTTTCCGCTTGACGTAACGGCTCTCGCACTTCCTGAACTTGCACGTGACGTCATTCATCCTCTTAATATGCATGCTTTCACTGGGAGCTCTGTAGTTTCCGCCACTGTTTCTCTACTACTGTTCCTTTGACCTTTGTAAGGATAACACATGTATATATTCTTCTATATTCTACCCAGCAGCACTGCAGCTATTCCGCATATTCTCGGCGCGTGCGCGCCCGCAGATTGGCGTTCGACTTATGGGCATTGTGCTTCGCTCCCGTTTTCCCTCAACTCTACCGTGCCAAAAGCTGTACGTAGAAAAGGAAATCCAAATATTATTAGACATGATACATACTATCAAAAATGCAATGAAAAGTGCACCTTGGAGGCTGGTTTGCTTAGTCAGCGCAATAACGTGTAGCTGCGCTGATACCTGAACAACCTCAGAATGTAATTCACTGCGCATTATAAAATAGGTTTTTATGGTGTTGATATAGGATCTGCATAGAGGCAACCCAAGCACCGTCGTAACGCGAGTAAACGAAGATAACGATATAGTACCTTTATTGACTTCTCGGCCTTTTTCCTTCTCAACGAGGTAGGAAGGAATTTCGTTACGAGTGAGGCGGGAAAATAAAGGGCTTTCTGGCCGTGCACCTGAATACTTTTCTGCGTTGTTGTTCGATGGGTCGGTTCGATAAATAGCGTGTGTTGTGTTCCTGAGACAACCAAGCGTGCACAACTCTGCTAAAAAAAAAGAACCCCACCCTGTTTCTTCGCTGTCTGAGATTACCGTCATTAGGGACATTAGGGAAGCGCATTCCGCCCACGGTAAACGTGGGCGCCTTCGTAACTGTGCGTACAGCCGGGACTGCGACTTGTTTGTTATAACCGGGCAGCTCCGCTTCGCTGGCCTTGTGTGGGCTTTCATTTACCGGCTATATGTGTAGACATTTCTGGCGGGGTTTTTGCGGCCTCCGTTCACAGCACTTGCCTGGAAATCTGTTGCCTCGTTTGCCGTTCGTCGGAAAGAGGCTGCGCGATTGCGTGCGTGCGTCCGTGGGATTGGAGTATATATTTTTGTGGCTTTGGTACGATATCGCGTGCTTTTCTATTAAACTGCGCGCACTGGTAGCCAGCTCGTAAAACCGTGGTGCGTGGTCGTCACGCCTCCCGCAGGGACTTCGTTTTTCCCAACATCTCTTTTTTTTTAGTTTTATAGAGATTGGTATAAACAGATTACTGATATGGAACTCTGGCGCTGTGTACGGGAGCGTGTGCAAGGAGGCTTGTGCCGAAATCTGCTACAGAGAGAGCGAGTACCTCCTTGGACTGTTGCACGGATGCACAAAGGCTGACGTCACTGCTTCGGCAGTGCATTATTACATTGAGGGGGGGGGGGGGGGGGGTCAGGCATATTTACAACGCCACATAGCGGCCATTGAGCCTTCGTTGAAAAGATGCATACTTATAATATACTTCACTCAGCAGACAGGAATCAACGAAATTTATTTTAGGAAAGTTTAGGAAACAGTGACAATGTGAATGTGCGCAAAGCCTTACGTTACCTGTCCACGTTCGCAAAATTACGATTTCTCATAGGTTGAGAAAGTTCAAAGTCTTACGGCACGAGAGAGCACATGGTGTTATGCAGTTAGTGCGATTCCAGATGTAACCGACTGCCACTTTTGCTCAGCAAAGTGCCTTACACTCAGGTAAACATATACCGTATACATAGCGCACACGGTAATGCAAGTTTCCGGTATTGCGTTGTCGGTGACAAACAATGGCGCCGTGAAACACTTTGCGGTGTCGTGATATGCAGATAACTGACCATGTGTACACGACCGCTTACGCTGTCCTCTGTCACGACAGCCGTGGTGACAATCAACGTCGACACGGATGCCACTATAGGATGCGACAAACATACAGTGTTGCCGGTCTCTAGGTTAAGGTAGAGAGGAAGAGAGAGCAAAAGAATCGTAGAGTAAGAAAGCGTGCAGTTAAGGAGGTGTGAGTCATGACGAAGCCGTTTAAGATGCGGCATGCTGCAGGAGATGCTGCTCTGCTGAACACGCGAGTGCGACTCGACATCGTGCAGCTCTCAAATGGCTCCTGCGGAAGCCGTTCGGTCGTACGACCTTGTCTTGTTCTCTTCCGTGGGTCATAGTGTTTTCGTCGAGCACTGTCGTGCACCGCAACAAGGGTTTCTCGTCATATCTGTAGAAAGGCTTAAGTTCAAGCGTTCGGATGCACTCGAATGACCTCGAGTGAAGAACTCCGCGGACTTCTTTCTGCACTTCCTTGCATACCGTATACCGCATCAGGGCTGCATATGTCGACGCTCTAGGTCGCATTTGTCTTTGTTACGATCATTTCGTTCAGCTGTGGTGGTATTAACGTTTGTCGACGTCAAATTGCGCTTTACGCTTGGTGCTTGCCATTGCTTGTTTGTTTTCGAAGTTGATGAAACGCCTGCTTTTTGAATGAGAGTTACATGTAATGAGAGGATCACACGAACTACACCATTGTGTTTGCATTTAGCCTGTGTGTGAATGCAGTCGCTGCAGCCGCGAATGCCGTTGGGTTCGCCGTTGAACACCATACGTGCCATCGTCATCATCAGCCTGACTACGCCTACTATCATCATCAGCCTGACTACTGCAAAGCAGGGGCATCTCCCACGTTTCTCCAATCAACCCGGCCGCCCTGCCGCGGTGGTCTAGTGGCTAAGGTACTCGGCTGCTGACCCGCAGGGCGCGGGTTCGAATCCCGGCTGCAGCGGCTGCATTTCCGATGGAGGCGGAAATGTTGTAGGCCCGTGTGCTCAGATTTGGGTGCACGTTAAAGAACCCCAGGTGGTCTAAATTTCCAGAGCCCTCCACTACGGCGTCTCTCATAATCATATGGTTGTTTTGGGACGTTAAACCCCACATATCAATCAATCAACCCGGCCCGCGCGCTTCCTGCGGCCACCTTATCCCCGCAAGCTTCTTAATCTCATCGGCCCCCTGAACTTTCTGCCTCTCCCTCGCGATCTTGCCTTCTCTGGAAATCGAGTCTGTTACTCAGTGCTCAGTGATTAGCTTGTCTTCGGGCCACATGCCCTCCCATGGCGCATTTTTTGTCCCTCATAGGTACGTGGTGCCCTGAAGCTGTTGTCTTGCACACCCTAAAATAGTAGTTGGTGTGGCTGGTGGTATACGTCAGGCAGGGCAAAGCCTGTTTTATTTTTTGGCCTCGTCGTTGTTACGTGACTAGTTTCACTAAGTGAGTTGTGCTTAACTATTATCTTCTCTTTAGCATTACTTTGTGCGTATAATCGACTCATTAATCCCTTATCAGTGGCATTACCGCTGCACTCGTACTATTTCCACCTTCGCGCACAGCAATATCCGAGACAAACGCTTTGTTATACGTAAAATATCTAAGGTTCACGAATGTAATGATTTGACGCTTTCAAATCGTGGGGTATCTATGTCTTGAAGGAGCAATGAAAAACGTGTATTAACTTGATAATTTTGTAAGATTAGCGAGCCGCGCGGTTCACTATGTATGCGCCACACCCGAAACATTTAAGCGAGAAACAAGCGCAGACGTAGCGTATTTCAACTCAATGCGTCGCCATTAATTCTCAAAGGAGTTTAGAAATTTAATAGCAATTCCCGAGCGGTGTTTCTGTATCGCGCGAAAGCTTTTAATTATAATAGCAGGCCTCGTTCGTACCTCTGTTCAGTGCTTCCCTTAAACTTCTCTCGACGCAATTACCACATTTCACGAGTGAAAATAGCTTTCATACTCGCGTACGACTGCAACCTGTTCGCTTTTGGTACGCACGAATAATCGTGCTTTTCTCTAGCTTATAGCGACCGTTACCTCATTTTTCCCCCTTTTATTTCTTTGCAGTGAAAGTGCGCTTACGTTTTCCTGCGTGCTGCGGCGCGGAGCCTTTCCGACCGAAGGTGAGTCTCTTCTCTCTCTTTATTTCAACTCTGTTTCGTTTAGGAGCTCAGCACGATGTGTGGATGATCTAATTATCCATTCTCGCGGACCGCCATCTTGGGCTTTTTATACGGCCAATTTCTCAATTGTGCGTGTCTCGTGACATTGAATCGAGGTGGTCACGAAACGTGGACTGATTCTCGTGTATATTTCGGGGGCGACCACTTTTCCTGCTTAGGAAACGTGCAAACAGCTCAAGACTTGCAGCGCACACTTCAAAGCACGCACGAATTAAGTATACACAGCACGAACGCAGGCTATATACCGACTGTCACAGCTCAACACTCAAAAGTGCGCTGTTCAAACAGAAAGAAAGACGCACGAAACGAGTGCACAGGATTCGCAGGACCAGCGTGAACAACTGTCACATTTATTTCTGCGTCGTGTGCGAGCAGCGCGCTCCTTTCGTAAACGCGGCCGTGGCAGCGTGCGAAGTGACCTTCGTCCTCTCTTAAATTACGAGTCTGATAGGCTGTGCGCTGGAAAGACCATGCTACTTTTCTGGTACACACTAACCGTGCTCCCTGAAGGCGGCACTTCGTGGAGACGACGACCTTCAGAGCGCGCCCAATGCTACCCAACGTGAGCCGATCGCGCCAGCTCGTCACTGATAACAAAAAACGCGCTAAAAATCGTGAAGCTCTGAGGTCTTCCAAACGGTTTATGGAGTATTTAAATGGCTTACTGTTAGCACGCGCGTTCAGACGTAGTGGGTAGAGCCACGTGCTGATGATCAAGAGGTTGCTGGTTCCATACCGGGCGACAGATGCTTGGCTTCTGGTTTTATTCTTTGCCATCTCTTGGTGTGTATTTTTAAACGTCACTTCTGTGAAGGAAGTGCGTCAGCGGAGCCGTGATGGACCCCGGCATGAAACACTGTCGTGTTAAAAAAAGAACAGAGAAGGAAAAACGCAAATAAATGACGAAGAGTGATACCACGATCACGTTCTCGATATATTAGGGGGAAATGTTCGGGTTGACAATTAAGCACCGTTTTGCTAGATGCTCTCCAATGAGTTCTTGATACCCTATAGGCAATTTTCTTAGAAAAGCATTCGAGAAAAAGGAGGCCCAAGGTGCGTGACACATCAATTGTTACTTAATTCCAGCAATGGCCAGTGTCAAGGCACGGTCGTTTACGACGAGCGATCTTTGCTCTTTTTTTTATTTTTTTCTGCCTTCTCTCTACCCTGTACACCGCCACAGAGCGTTCTGGCTCCATGCAGTGTTGCTCTTTAAAAGAATGATAGGATTTTTTTGGGACACTGCGACGCAGAAATTTGGTCTGTCTGTCTTTCTGTCACCCGATAAACGAAACTTTATACTCTGTGCTTAGAGAAGCCCGAATATTGATAAGAATGCACCCACGCTAAATAATTTCGCACTGACCGAGATCTAAGTGGTCGCAAGTGAATCGATCAAAACAAACTACCATATAGTGTCCGTCACCTTCATTTTAACGCGTAACTGATTAGCGCCGTTCTCAGTCACGCGTCGCCTGCTTCCTTCGGGAAGTGATAGAACGATACGCCACGCATTGCGACCCACTGCAATGGTCTCTGGACACCGCTTTCTTCTTTTTGATTGATATGTGGGGTTTAACGTCCCAAAACCACCATATGATTATGAGAGACGCTGTAGTGGAGGGCTCCGGAAATTTCGACCACCTGGGGTTCTTTAACGTGCACCCAAATCTGAGCACACGGGCCTGCAACATTTCCGCCTCCATCGGAAATGCAGCCGCCGCAGCCGGGATTCGAACCCGCGACCTGCGGGTCAGCAGCCGAGTACCTTAGCCACTAGACCACCGCGGCGGGGCTTCTTCTTTTTCGGGCTCGCGCGTGCTGCATTGCTAAAATATAGGAATTGTGCGGTCATTTCTCAACGTGCGCAACGTGGTAACATATATCGTTTCAAGGTTGGCGCTGTTAGCGCCATTTCTAGGCGCGACCGCCATGTGGCGAACGCTTAGTTGGAGTCGCAAATACACAACGGGTTGCGCTTATTCGTGCTTATATAATCTTTGTCTCTCTATAAAGAAATTGCTCAATGCAAGGCTACGGGTACTTTTCTTAACTTATTGTCATCGTATAGCCACATCGGCAGCTTCAGCAAACAAACCTTTTTTCTCGGGAAAGGCTTAGAGCTAAGCCATTGGGTCTGGTATATAACTCCATTTTCTGCTTGGATGACTGGGGCATGTAGGGAAATGATTAACTGTTCCGTATTGCTTTCGAAATGGGACCCGTAATCACGAAGAAAAATGTGCCGCTTTTGATACGTTAGAGCTATTCGCGAGAGCAGCTGCCAGCCAGTCGCGAAGACGCGCATTTAATTAGCGTATAGGTGGCCAGCCAATAGCGTAGGATCAGTGGCGGATGGAAATGCTTCGCGAGTTTGTGGTCCCGTGGGAAGCGGTCAGCGTGCCTCGACTCCGCGTATCGAGCTCCGTAACTGAACCGGAGTATCGAAAACTATTTTGTGGTCAGTATTTTTATTATTCTTGGTGCCATGAGACCCCTGAACAGGAATAAGAAATAAGTGCACAATAGAAAGAAAGAAAGAAGGAAGGAAAGAAAAGACGAAAGAAAGAAAGAAAGAAAGAAAGAGAGAAAAAAAGAAACAGAGAAAGAAAGAAATAAAGAAGAAAGAAAGAAAAATGCGATGCTCAGTTGTAAAACAATTGCGCTTTCGGAGTTGCTCTTGTTGCTTTCCGTCTCACCTTTGTTGCTTATACACCGATCGATGAGCACCACATTCGACGATACTGCGTATAGCCCGCGGGTTCGCTTTGGCGTCGCCGTTTCTCTGCACTCGGCGTTTCCAGTATTCTTCGGCCGCCGCTGAGCACGACCACGAGCCTCGCGGGACCGCTGAGGGCCGAAGTGTGGTATAAGCGAGGTCTCGCTCGGATCTTTGTTGTACAGGGCCGGGGCAGCATCGCCAGAGGATTCGGCGCCGTTTCTATCGGCACCTCTTGGTATGCCGAGAAAGACGGGGAGGGTGAGAAGGAGAAAGATGTTTCTGAAACTCCACGTATCCTACTCTCTCCCGTTTTCTTAATGTTATTTTTTTTTTGCTGACTTGTTTCCGGTTTCGAGAGTGTGACTTACATTCCTATGCTTGGAATACCTTCTTATTTTCGTAGCTGTACCTGAGCGATGCGCGTTCTCTTTCTCTCTCCCCTTTTTTTTTTGCCCTTTTCAACGTGCGTTATATGGCCTCCGGTAGGTAACCCTGTACGTGTCAGTGTTGTATAGTTAGGCATGAGGTATGTATAGGAAACGCCAATTTCTGCTAGCGTTTGACGATGAAGTAACGCTGGCGCCTTGCTCGCTTTAAAGGGCTTTTCAGGAGGCTTTTTTGTGAAAATTTGGTGCAAGAAACACGAATAGCACATAATCTCATAAACAGAACGCGCACGCATATATATATATATATATATATATATATATATATATATATATATATATATATATATATATATATATATATATATATATATATATATTGTGTAAGGGGTTCGTTGGCGATAAAGGCTAACTATATATTTTTAGCTGAGTGGGACGTTAGGCGAGGTCGGTGCATATCTTTACGAAATATTTGTGGCGCAACTGACAGAAGTCCTTATCCTGTCTTTTCTCGTTTCTTTTTTCTTCGTCGTCTCAGTTGCGCCACAAATATTTCGTCTAGCAAACTAAGCCCAACGAACCACTGCTCTACACTAAAGCAGTCAAGCGAACTTTTCTCTATGGTAGCCTGTTGAGTATATACGTCTGCGTTTGCTCACAGTCTCCTCCCCTGTGGCTGCGTGCGGGGGCGCTTTTTGTTCTTCGTATACCGCATTTCGGTGCGTATGCGTAATACGTTCTTGCATGCATGGAACGTCGAGCACGATGCATTTTTAGTAACTGTCATGTAACTTTTATTCGAAATACATCTCATCAGTACGTCTATTTTGAGCGTCGTCGCATTGCGCGCGTTGCAGAAAGACATCGAGAAAGAGGGAGAAAGAAAAAAGATGCGTAGGATGTGGATGAGAACTATCCTTTTAGGCAGAATTCGAGTCTGTCTTCCTCTTGTCGTTCCCACATTGTTGAGGCTCCCCCAAGGGGTTCCATTGTTCTGTTCATTTTTTTTTAATGTTATTCGTTCGTCTAATTTTTTTTTTGTCATTCTCTCATATCTCCCATTTTCCGTCCCATACCTCCAAACTTTTGCGTTCGCATATTCATGCGTGTACAAAGCTTCGTTGAAGCGCCTCGACAAAGGTGTCTGCTATATATATGGAATTGCGTCGAGTTAAACGCATTGACTGAGACAATACGCATATGCAAACCTAGAAAAAAGAAACGTTGATTTGCCTCACCCCCCCCCCCCCCCCCCACCTTCTTTGCGTACTCATGTACGGTCCATGTACGGTCATGTACGGTGGTTATACCTTGACTATTGCCCCGCCAACTGGAGGAAGCTCTCCATGAATAATATATTATATTAGATACGTTGACGTGGTCGTACTAGTGCGTGATCTCTCCGAGAGAAGGAAGTTTCTGTTATCTATGTTTCGTTGCCAGTGTCCGTAAGTTCTTTGATAAAACAAAAGAGAAAGCAAATGATAGCGACTACACAGTAAAGTTACCGGCAATGGTGAAACCAGCTTTACAGTTTAGTCGCGTTTATATACATTCTACATTTTTCGAGTCACCGTAGAAAGGGACGCACATAGTGGTTGCGGCCTCCTTGACGCGCGTGGGTGACATAAAACTACGCATTGTGTGACGTCACCAAGAAGCGGCTGCGCTACCGTGGAATTCGCGGTAGCAGTATTGCCCGTGTGCGACATACCCACCTCGTTACTTTACTTGGCGGGACGCGCTGTTGCTGACCGCTTCACAGCGGTTTTTCAGGGACGACGTTCTGTTCGCACATGTTGGGCACACTGCGAATACCGAGAGAGAGAGAGAGAGATAGAGAGAGAGAGAGAGAGAGAGAGAGAGAGAGAGCACAAAAACATGGAACAAGAAAAAAAATTGGCAGCATATCCATGGAGATCGATGGTGATTGATGGAGAGTGGGGTGAAGCATTCGTCCGTTCCTTCGTTCTTGCTTCCGTCCGTCCATGCGTCCGTCTGTGTGACCGTCCATGCGTCCATCCGCCCGTCCGTGCGTGCGTCTGTTCGTGCGTCCGTCCCTGCGTTCGTCTATGCATCCCCCCCCCCCCTGCGTCCGTTCATGCGTCCATCCATGCATCTGTCTGTGGGTCCGTTCGTTCATCTATTCAACACTCCAAGTACCACCATCTCGCATTTTTTCATCATATATTCCCCATATAGAAGCACCGTCATCCAGCGGACATTCCAAGGACTAAACGAGAGGTGGCACACACACACTTTCTTACGGCTTGCGCTTCGTATCTACTTCCTACCGTTAACCACCTCGAGTTCATTCATGGTATATGCTAGTTCATTGTACTCATGGCACTGCGGCTCAACGCTCGCTAAACATTTCTAAAACTAAGGAGGTTACACCCAGCGAGTATAACGTAGCAACCCTTTGTTGTCAGATAGTGCTCAATGTACATGCCAATGGCTTCTAATGGGGATCGCTGCGTGCGCGTTAACTAAATGCCGAATGCTCCTGTCTCTCATTCCCCATTAGCAGCCATTGGCATGTACATTGAGCACTATTTATTATTGTTCAACAACGCACAGAAGAAATCTCTCACCGGCACCACCTTGAAGGTCAAAATGTTATACTCGTTACATACTACAACGGCTACGAGAAACGAATGGGTGCCGTTATAAGGAACTTCGCCCCTAAAAAGAAATGTTTGTTGAATCAAGTGTTATTTTGTTTCAACGCAGCGGCTCTCATACGAGGGAAATCCGCGTTGTAGGCAATTTTGGATTAGTCACAACCACGAAAGGCATTTGTTATAGTGGTAGCTCTACATTTCCCAAAACAAACCCGGATGGGGACCTTGTGCATGCGTTCGACCTTGAAGCTCACCCAAAGTCAGTTTCCTCCTCCTCCTTCTCACACGCGCGTCGTCATAGCAACGAAGACGCGTGGTGTTATAATTCCAATTATGAGCTCGGACTCTTATCAAATGACGAAGCGAGGTTTATAGGTTAGAATTACAGGTCGGTGTTATGTTACCGGCTGTTATATGTATCCGCTGGAGGACATACTGCTGCCTAGCTTCAACTCACAAGTGGCGAGACGCTTCATGACGCTGCACGCAACAAGGGGCGCGCTTGGGATCTGCAGCCGTGTACAAACTTGCTCCGAGGGCCTGCTCTACCGCTTTACGGTATTGGCTCGCGCCCGCTCTTGAAACTTGTATCCTTATGTAATCCAGCTGCTCGCTTTGTGTTACGTCCTCGACGATCGATCTTTAGTTTAGAGATCTTATCGAAGCCTTGTAAGAAGCCGCCGAAAATAGGATGTAAGAATAAGGGAGGCAATCTCTGATACGTCTGTCAGGTTTTGTACAGCACCGCAGGGAAATGATGCAGACATTCTCGGAGAGAAATAAGTAAAATAAATATTTTTTTCGCGAATGCACGCAGGAAATTTCAGCTTTTTGTTTCTTTTTCTTTTTCTGTAGCACAGATGGCATGACTGCATTATATTATATTTATTTATTTATTTATTTATTTATTTATTTATTTATTTATTTATTTATTTATTTATTTATTTATTTACAGGATTTCTGCTGGCATCAAAGTGAAGCCATAAGCAGGAGTGGGTAACATATAAATATAGCACGCTGAATATTTTCACAATATATTACGCACAGAGAGTGTCGCGGACACACAGGTTTTAACGCGGTAAAAAGAAAAATATACAGTGGATGACATGCAATTGCGCATAGCATAATACCTATATAAGTGCGTACTAACATCACATGTGTACTAACAACGCAGCGTCACAAAACAAAGAGTACAAATAGAAAGTCCCATTACACGTCTGAGGCTATTAATGGTAGAGAATTATTTCATCGGCGTCGTCGCTGTATATAACGGGTTAGCCGCCGGTGCGGAACAAAACACCCACGCTGTATTGAGGCATGTTAACGGACGTGGAAAGGCAACGTTTATGTCTTGCCGAGTACATTCTCCGTTCTTCTCGCGTTTCTCAACCTGAGTTGCATTTTAGCGTATTTATTGACTGGCGCCTTTGCGTTCAGTTTCTTTGGCTCCTGGCCACGCTCCGGGCTTATGTGTCTGGAGTTGATGCTATCGTGAATTGTGTAGTGCGCGAGTGGTGGCTGAGTATTGACTTACCACGGCCGGATCAAAGCGCACGCTTTGATCCAGCGGCTGTGCAATTACAAACGTTTATATTGAGGCACATTTTGCTCTAGAAGTCGCATATAGTTTACGCTTTGTGTTTGGTTATGTGCGCAAGGCTTGCATCTGGACGCAGTGGTGTCGACACCGTGACGCTGTTGCTGTAGTATATACCAGTTTGAAATTCCAATTGTGGCGTTCGGTATATATTCTGGGGGCCTGAAAGTTTCCTCGTTACGGTTTGATTCGTTCTCCAATAACAATGAAACCGTATGACAATTTTATGCTGGCGGACACCGATCTGCCGCATATGGGTCGGTAGAAGTGCATGATGGCTTTAATTCTCGGCCCTTTAATATGAGCCTGTGGTGTTGTCGCGCAGCCGGAGCATGGCTCTTCGTTTGATGTGGCTGCATGCTTTCGTCTCCAAGCCTTTGTTAGTGACATTTTATGCACACAGGCCTTGGTGTACTTGCTGGAGAGTGAGCGATTCAATCCAATTCAATCAATCAATCAATGAATCAATCTCGGAAATGCTGTCATGTGTGCAGGTCTCATAACGGGACTTGAAGGAAGGCATTGTCGTCATGAGTTGTTGCAGTTGCGTGCTGCTTAATGCATCAAGTGTCACGCCGTGGTAAATTAGAATCTATGCAGTATTGAGAAAGCGTATATGTAGCCTTCGAGAAATTCAGCGAATGGAGTTGATTGGACGCGAGGCTTCAGCCCTCTATAGTATACGCGCGCATGACCTCCTAGAACAATGAAATCGATAGCTTTTCTTTTTTTTATCTCTCCACGTGGCTTTCAAGCGGTATCGACGATGCGCGAAACGGCCGCCTTCTGGTCGGCGTAAGTAGCTGGCTGGACGTCGGTCAAGGGAATTGCTGCTGGTGCAGCGTGGCTTCTGAAGGCGGGCAGCCGCGGCGCAATCCAATTTCCGCTGGCGTCTTCATACATGCATGGACAGGCTGTTTGTTTGTCAGCCGCGCTTTTCCGGCCAGCTGAAGCTACGCTACTCGCCAAATGGAGTGCGCTTCGCGTGCCGTTGGCAGCACCGCGTGCTACGCGTGCGTGCGTTTGTGCGTGACGTAGCTAATGTGTGCAGCGGGGCCGCGCCGCGAAGAGGTCGACGCTCTGTTCCGTGGCTTCGAAGCGTGTATACTCGTTACACGCTCCGTTGGTCAAGTTGTACCACGCGCAGGTTACACCGACGCAGCTTCAAGCACATGGAGTGCAGTGGAGCTTTGACCTCAGTGTCGGATCCAGGCGCGTGCTCCGAGCAATAGGGCGTCGTCTGCTGCAAACGACGTAGCACCGCACCGCCTGGCGGATAGAGCACATTTCGCTAACCTGAGTCAAAGTTTGAGGCAACACCGGTGAAAAAATTCGTGGAAAACTCACCTAGTTTCACGCTTCTCTTTGGTTCTCTTTAGTTTTTGCTGTACCCACCGTTGTCTTGCAGTTTATATTGGTAAACGCCTTCGTACGGCTAGCAGTATGTGTGTTTGGAAAATGCGTGTGTATGTTGTACACCTCGGCCTTCCGATTTCTCTTTGATTTTTTTTTGTTATTGCCATTGTTCTCCCAGTTCTTGTTGTTCTCCCAGTTTTTGTTGCTCAGTTGCACCGCCGTTGCTGCTCACTCGAGTTCTATACCTACGCCTTCCGAATTTCTTTATTGTGTTTTGTTCATGTACCTTGAATTTCTTGTTATTCTAGCTTTCTGTATATTGGT
Source organism: Rhipicephalus microplus (assembly GCF_043290135.1). Lineage (NCBI taxonomy): Eukaryota > Metazoa > Arthropoda > Arachnida > Ixodida > Ixodidae > Rhipicephalus > Rhipicephalus microplus. The sequence goes on along the minus strand of NC_134702.1, from coordinate 83,137,440 downwards.
AAACATTCGCGTATTACATTTGTTTGAGTGTCAGTGACTAGACACGCTTTGTCACGATGTTGTGTTATTTTCTGTGTATTCCATCTTATTGATGACCGCCCTATTACTCTTTGAGGTTTGTACCCCCCTTACTCAATGCTCTCATTGAGCTTGTAAGGTATCATAAATAAATAAATAAATAAGCTGAATCATTGGGGATTGAATTGGGGACAGATTTCGAATACTGCAGGTGTTTTGAGAGAGTATTTCTGGCGTTCGCGAGAGATTCCTGATTGCTCTTGAGGTGCGGGCCTCCGAGCGACCGTCGTATTTTGTTTTGCATTTGGCCTTTGATTCGCTTACATCTCCAAATAATTCCAGATGTAAGCGCCGAAGCACCATCTACATTATTAGTCTGAATAAATAATCACCTAATAATAAAAATTTCCTCTAGGCACCGCATAAATGCCGCTGACCGTGTGTTCTTCGGAGCAGTATAACTATAAGCATGACACGCAATGCTTATTGCTTTTGTTTTTACTTCACCGCTTGGTTCTCAGCGGCGTGATTGTGATTGTCTCTCCGTCTTCCAGTGACGTGATTGTGATAGCCTCTCCGTCTTCCAGTGGCGTGATTGTGATAGCCTCTCCGTCTTCCAGTGGCGTGATTGCGATAGCCTCTCCGTCTTCCAGCGGCGTGATTGTGATTGCATCTCCGTCTTTCCGCAGGTTAGAGTGTCAGGTCAGACGATGAGAAATATCTGATAGCTGCCGCATACGCGAGTCTTGCGTATATCCCAAGCCCAAACTCTATACCGGCTGCTGCTCTGCAAGCTTGCGCTTGACGGTGCGTCTGTCCTAAAGTGGGCTCGCGCGTACGCACGCGCGCATTCAGGTGCAGTAAACGTGGCGAATCCGTGTGGACTCCAGAACTAAGTGGCCTTGGAGGATTGCACAGGAGTGCGCTATACTGGCAAACAAGCCTGCATGTTTCGGGTCCCACTAATGCGATTTCTGAAAGCAGGGTGGGCAAACAACACGTTGATACCCATGTGGGGCACTCGTAGGGATCTCGTTGCTGCTGTGACTTCAGCGTATGTTCCACTCTCGCCGCCTGTGCCGCGAGTGGCGCTGGCCGACACTACCGGACATTCTATTTGCTCGTGCGAAAGTACCCAATGAAGTGGACGGAGAGACGTCCTCCGTCGTAGCTCATGCAGTAGAGCATCGGACACGTAATTCGAAGGCTGCGGTTTCGGATCCCGCTGACAGAAATGCTCTCTTTGTTTCAAGGGGCGAAGCTCCTTATGGCCGCTCCGTATGTATGTATGTATGTATGTATGTATGTATGTATGTATGTATGTATGTATGTATGTATGTATGTATGTATGTATGTATGTATGTATGTATGTATGTATGTATGTATGTATGTATGTATGTATGTATGTACACGGAAAAACGAGCCCTTAGGTATACACTTCTTTCCCTTATATGTTTCCCTTCGCAACGGCGTCCTTAACGCTGGACGTAACAGGCAATATGTCATGCGAGATGCCTATACGGTAGGGCATTTAGTTCATTTCATTGGGCAGCCTTCCGACGTCAGAGGGCGAGGGAAACACGGTAAGGTGAGCCCGCGAAAATTTAGTTGAGGGTAAGCATTCATTTCAATGTATTTTGACATCTCTATACGCTGAATAACTTTCCACTGCGTGTCCCTATCGCTGCCGTTCTTGCCCCACCCATGTCTTAAGCAGTCAGTGTACGCAACCAGCTAGAAAAACGTGTAAAACTATGTAGTCGTGAAGAGTGACAGAGAGCTCATTTTAGTGGCTGCCTCACGTGCACGCGCTCGAGGAATGCGGCGTATCTAAATAACTTAGCGGTGAAAAGGCACGCTAGAAGTTTGTTTATTTAGTCAGTTAACCTTTCGCTCTCTTCCTTGTCCTGAATTTCTTTTCGCACTTTTTTATATGTATGCATGTGTCGCATATTACGTTTTGTTCTCATTAAAGACTAAATGAAGACCCCTTTAATTCTGGCTGACTCGGCGATGCGATGAATCCAGCCGTGAAATGATCAGTGTGACGTCCTCTGTCACTTGCATTTGGGCCGCGGCGGGTCTGGCTTACTTTCTTGCGCTTAAAGAGTATGTAATGTGGACATGCTGCTCATACAACGTGCACTTTTTTTTTTGTCACTCGCTGAATTTTTTTTTATTTCTTTATCGAAGATAACGGACTTTGTCTAAAGCACCGTGATAAAATGGGAGTGAGCGAGTGAGTGAGTGAGTGAGTGGGTGGGTGAGTGAGTGGCAACCTTTATTCATCGAAGGGGTGAGGGAGGCTAAGCCAAGTGAGCTGCCAAGCCATGCCTCTTGCGCCTGTTCTGTGCGGGAATGGAAACGCTTTACTGTAGGGTGCCATGACAAGGGTGCCCTGTTATACAAAGTAAATAACGGACAGAAAGCTAGAACTCGTTATTATAAGAACAGTGAATTGGACAGCTTGACTTAGATTCGTGTTTGGGGTGCATTGGCGTGCTTTTTGTACGTAGATATTGAACGCTTTGACCCCGGTGCTAGTATGCATGAGTGGTCGTGGCATCGTTCTCGCTGGTTCGATTCTGGACATGGTGACCTCATCCCAACGAAGGCGAATGGGCACATACACTTGTTTATACGCACGTGAATGACGCGCTGGCAGTCGAACTCAAATCTTCCTATAATAAATGCCTCAAAATTACAGGTTCTGGATTTGAGGCACCCAATACGCGTACAACCCAGGAGCTTGTTTCGAATATTAGTCGAACCGAATGCTTTACACTAGCCCCCTTTCAGAAGCCCTCTCTTCTCCCCCAAACAGTCTCTTGCTTGTTGTTAACGCTTTGTAATTATCGGGTAACCTCTGCTAACGGCCGACGTTATTGACACATCTAGACAGCATACATAGATCATGTTTTAAACATGGTGTCTGTGACATATTTCAGTTTCGCGCGATTCGTTCCCGTGTTTGCGCACTTGGAAAAAATCATAGCCTCCGACATTTTTCTTTCTTTACTCTGTGGTCGCGTTCGCTGCTTGCTGGACTTGGACGTCACGTGTGCACAGTGTCACATCGCTGGCACAACTCATTTTCTTAAATTTATTTCAAGCTACACGAATAAAAAAGCAGCAAGCTGTGCTTGTTTGTCTCACTTCTTTCTCCGTGCAGTTTATTTATTTATTTATTTATTTATTTATTTATTTATTTATTTATTTATTTATTTATTTATTTATTTATTTATTTACACTGTAAGCCAAGGGCACATAGAGTAGTGAGCGTACAAACAAAGCTGCCGGTTTGACCAAAATGAAAGCTTACTAACTTTCCCAACTTGCCACGCTTCTTAATCATTTTTTTTTTGCTTTGTCTGTGACGTACAATTAGAGCTCGTGCCTCGTGCGTGTACGGCGGCGTACTTACGCGGACTCGTTGTCTCATGAATATCTGAGCGCGTTGGCTTCCAACCGCCGAATCATTTAGCATTTGAACCCGTACTGCAGGGGGGAAAACAATGAGCTAATGAGTACGGGAGCTCCAGGTGAAAAATCGCGAACAGTCAGTCGTTGGTTGTGTAAGGAGGTTTGCGGTGGAGGAGTGGTGGAGTGATGGGGGAGGGTACCACTCTTCTTCGCCTGCGTGTTCGCGCGTGCGTTTGTTTGTACGTGCGCGCAGCGCTAGTTGTAGATTGAGGCGTGGTATAGGCAGGGGAGAATCGTGCTGGCGGGAGCAAATTAATGGTTGTCGCTCCATAATTTATTCGCCGAAAGCGCCCGCCGCGATGTCCTGTGTGTCGCTACCTCTCTTCGCTCCTGCATGCATTGATAATCACGCGCCGTCTTGGTCGCGTGCATGTACTGGACGAGGAAAAACCTTAACGACAAAGAAAAAAAAATCCCCACGGAGTTGGAACAATTACCGTGGGCCGTCTGTCATTCTGCCGGCCTTCAGCTTGGATTGGCGAGTTAGCTAGCGTCCTCAATTGATAGGCACGGTTTTTGACTACATCTATAGGTTTGCTGCGTCAGTTTGCAGAAAATACGACGGTGATTGGTGAGTGGTTTCAAAATTTACTCGTCTAGGGGCTCTGTTCTCACGGCGTAGTGATGAACTGCTCTTGTCTACGATTCGGTACATTCCGTATTAATTCTAATTAAAAAAGGTCATTTTAGTGGTAAATGTAGTTATTATAAAACGTTGTGTCGAAAGAGAAATGTAAAAAGAGGCAAGCTGGCGCTTATTTTATATTTTGTTAAATGAAGCTTTCTACTTCAAGTTTATAAATAGAGCTTTTTATTTCAAGTTTATACTACAGTTTTATGTTATTTATTTCTCCATTTATTTGTCATCTAGCATACACGCACGCAGTATGATGCAAAAGTTTTTACTTTTCTTTTTTCTTCATTCACGTTACATTTACTACAAACAACATCCCCTATAGTTTCCTTGGCTGTGTTGTCTGTTAGTTCTCGTTAATAAACTATGTGCAACTAAAAATGGCTAGCCCTTAACATTTGCTCTTCTAACCTACCACAGATTGATGCTCAGTGTATACAAAAGGAGATTATGCGAACTGTTCACGGACCTTTGATTGGCCGTTTTGAAACTGGCTCCGAGAAAGACGCTACAACGACGTGTCGGTTTGTTTGCTGCGCCTGCGCGTGTTGTGTGCCGCATGCTCGTTGCACGCTGTGAGGATGTGTGTCGTGGCCGTCGGAATTCGCGGCGTAGCCAGAGGGTGCGAAAAGCTCATCAGTGGTTTTCACGCCGTCCCCATTAGCGCATCCAAGGACAGCGCGGGAGCATTTCACAAGAAGAGAGCAGCCAGCCCGAATGCTGCGGTTGTAGAAAGCTCCGGAAATGCGTTTTTCTTTGTGTTTGTACTTTCTCGCAGCGCTGAATGAGTCTTATAGAGAAACGGACTGGGAATCATCTGGAGATCGTCCCTTCGGGATGTGTCTGTCTTGTCTTTAAAACTTTTAATAAAACAACGAGGTCTTGCGTATTGACAGTCATATAAGTTGAGCGCTATAGTGAAGCTAATCATCTAACCTTAGTGAGTGTTTTATTTCTGATACACTTTAATTAGGATGAAGAAGCTACTATACTAAGGTGGTTGGTCGTCCACAAAATGCGTACTCTTTGAGTCGCTTGAACGCGTTACATCTTAGTCAGGAATTATGCCTATGGAGTGCTTATATCTAGGCAAGACTATTATTGTAGAATGCTTGTATCTAATAAAGGCGGTAGCGGTTATTATTATTTATTTAGTGCCTAAATTATTAACCGTGTACAAGTTCAGACAGCTGGCAGCTTAACATTCACATAAATATTTCATCATCATCATCTTAATTATTCTTCATTATCCTGATTTCATCAGCCATTTTCATCAGCCTTCATCAGCCCGAAAGAAAGAAAAACAGGAGAGAAAGGAAAATAATTCATCATCATCACCATCATCCCGACTACGCGCACTGCAGGACAAATGCATCTCCCATGTTCCGCCAGTCAGCTCGGTCCTGTGCTCGCTGCTGCCACCTTATATGCGCAAACTTCCTATTCTGATCTGCCCACCTAACTTTCTCTCCCCCTCGCCCACTTGCCTAGCTTCTCTTGGAATCCAGTTTGTGATCTTTAATGACCAGTGGTTATCTTGCTTTCGCGCTACGCACTCTGTGCACGACCATTTTTTCATCTTTATTTAGACAATGATGCCCTTAACGCCCGTTTGTTCCGTTGTATACACTGTGCTCTATTCTTGTCCCTTATGGTTACACCTATATGTTTCCTTTCCTTTGCTCGCGGCGTCGTCCTCAACGTAAGTTGAACCCTCTTTGTAATCCTCTAGGTTTCTGCTCTGTATGTAAGTACCGGTAAGAAGCAGTTCTTTTATACTTTCCTCTTGACGGATAGTGACGATTTGCCATTCATTAGCTGAGAATTCTTGCTGAAAGTGCTCTACCACATCCTTATTTTTCGTATGAATATTTATCTCTGCGTAAATATGAAGCTAGCACACTTGTTTTTTCAATAGTATTAATTTCTTGTGCATGTAGTTAGACTGCTGCTGCCAGCGTTTGATCCTGCGCATTGATTTTAGCTTAATTTTTTATGGTGATATGGTGAGTGAATTGACATAGGTGAAATTCGAGGGTGGTCCGGTTCGGATCATCATGCATCAACGAAAACTTTCGCATGGACGCGCAAGGTGTATTGCGCTCGTGGACGTGCTGATTAAGTTCTCTCGCTTCGGCCGGTTTCTCACAATCGATGATTTGTAGCGAGCGAGCAGCGACTCGTGGTGTAATCTGCCGACGCCGCTTGAATTAACGCAGCGCGTAACTGATACGACAGGTGGTTGAATTCACGGGCGCTTTCTTTCATACGTGCATCGCCATTGCCCCCGACCGCATCCCCCCTCCCCGTTAATGGCGCGCCCGGTATTGGCTGAACTTTTTTGCTCGCTAACACTCTTTCACGAGTTCACGCCCAGGTACTTTGTCGACGCGCAGAACTTTCGACGAATTACATTCCAGCTTCCCCAACGACTACTGTGATTATAATGGCGATAGCTTAACCGAGGGCGGAATTCACAAAACTGCTCTTTCGTGATGGCGTTTTCGCATTGTTCAGCCGCGGCTTGGCAATAATATGTGCCCTTTTGCGGATTGGCTAATTTTTTTTTTCTGATGGGAAAATGTTGAGCGCAATACGGTTTTGTGAATACGGTCCTATATTATTGACTCTTTCATGGAGATAGTTGTGCTCGAGTAAGTTTTTTCGCCAGGCAACACGTACGAGTTGCAATGGGAGAGAGTGTAGCGTATACCGGTCGCATGCACACAGTGTTTGTGCAAAACGAGAGGGCGAGGAGCGAATCCCTAATGCTTGCGTGATTTACGCGGGCGTCGACTTTCGAGCGCACAGCCGCCGCGTTGTGGGCTCGTGTTTGCGAAAGGAACCTATAGTCGATTCGGGCCCGCTGCAGTGAGCTCTATCGAAGAGGAGCAGTGCAGCACGGTGGACGCGCGCGCGCATGGCCTGTTTGCGAAACGAGCGCAGTGTGCAACCTTTGGTTGGGTCGTCGTTTATTTGGACGCTCCGTGGTATAGGGCCTGGCTTGGCTTGGATTAAGCTTGTGAGATGAAGTGAGAGGGCGGAGGGAGAATGGTGGCTACGTTGCTACGCACACCACCGGCTCGGAAAGTGCGACCCATCAATTCTGGTTTTGCATGGCCGTTGTAAGACATTGCACAAAAGAAGATAATAAAGTAAGATTGTTTATAAAAGCTGACTGGGACTCAAAAGGAGAACTGTGTGGAGCCTTTTCTCAGCCAAAAAAAAAAAAAAGGAGGGGGGGGGGGGGGGATAGCGCTTTTGATGATAACATGTAAACTATATAGGGTTCATTTGGAGGCGCCAGCAAGTTGCGCACCGGTCGCCACGGGCCGCACACCATATAGCGGCCGCAGTGAAAGCTGAAGGGGCTCTATTACAGCCGCGTTTCGTTGTAGACCTGTGGGATACTGTTGAAATGAACTGCGCGTTAATAGATTTTTGAACTTTAGCCACGGCTGCCTCTATTCGCACATAGATCGGTATTCCAACGTTGGTTAGACAATACTGTCATTGAAACAAAGCTCTCACTATTATTAATAGTTGCATGCACCAAGGAGTTTTTTTTTGTTGTTGTTTATTCGTGCACGTACGCGTTTGCTAGTAGCTATCACGCCCAAAGAGCTTGAGAGAGTGGGTCTCGCTGTGTAACTCCAAACGCTTTAGCGTTTGTTTAATTAAACTTCATGGTTCTGTGTTCGCCGCCGTTCAACTCAACGCCACTTGAACGTGTACGCGTGTAGCAGCTGGGCTAATATAGCCGTCTTTCATCGAAACGTTTTATCGTTGAAGTATAGGCGCCGTACGTAATACGAGGTTCATGCACCTAATACATTGTATTATAGGCGACGCGCATACAGCGAGAGCTCCCCAATCCCTTTTCTTGGTTCAGGATCTCGCAAGGACAATTGAGTATTAAGGCGCGAGTGGTTCTTCGAGCTCGAAATTGTGTTTTTTTAGGCGTTATGCGAAATACTTCAGTCATTCTAGGCGAGGACGATCAGGGCGCAGATTACGAAGACGGGTTGTTAAGAAGGAGCTTTCGCAAGGACGGGTAGGGTCGCGGGGCGTGTGACACCCTTTTTTTTCTCTTCGAAGAAATTCGAAACGTGCTCGAATGTAATATTTCGGGGATTGAGCAGTGGCGCTTGAGTTTGCAAGGAAGAGATCGTGTTCTCATTCGCGTTACGTGTGTCTCGGTGGGTTTTGTATTTCGTGCAGACTCCTCCGCTGTCGTGTGTGTGCTTCAGTCGACAAATCTCATTGCCGCGTGCGACGTTTTAAGCGAGCGCCACTCACTTCGAACGACGCGTGTCGCAATTTTCTTCTTTAATGTCTCGCGGCGTGCGCCTGTTCGTCTTCAAACGAAATGACGGCGAGAAAGTAGATGATTGAGGAGAGGACTGCTCTGAACGCTCTCCGTCGTCGTGGGAGTAACGTTTGACTGCAGGACGACGATGTTTTTTGTTTTTGGACGCCGGTCGCGCGCGTTAAGTACAACGAAGCAAGCTCGCTGAGATTGTGCACGCCGCGTCCTTGCATGAAGAGCACTCGCGTCGTTTGAACTCATGTACTCGAAGTGATCGAAGCTGCAATCCAAGCGGGTGTTTTTTACCTGCACCTACTTAAACTGAGTTTCAATCGTCTGAAGTAAGGAACGTTAAGTTATGGAATGTTTAAAATTCGTACCCGTACATTTTGGCAGTTTTAGGTATACTTCTATGGCGCTATAGCGTAGCAGGTGTCATGTGCAGCGAACAAATCGACGATATCATGAGTCACTATATAGCCATGCGGTCTCAACTTGGAAGGAAGAAATTTGGTCAAGTTAATGACGGTTACGACGACAGAACTAGAGCAAATTCCTCGTTTATAAGCGTGTGGTCGAACTGTAAGCGTGTTCCTAAAAGAGAAAGGACTGGCCTAAAGGTACAAAAGGCAGACGCGAGAAGAGCAAGTTCTGTGAATTCCTTCTGTTCAGTCTGATTGCGTACTTGTTTTACACTTTCCTGTTTTTTCTGTAACATCAGTAATGTTTTTTTTTGTCATATTCGCTGTAGTTCAGTCAAGTGCGAGTATAAAGTACTGAACATCGTTTAAGACGTTGGTACGTGCTCAAAAAAAAAAGTGTGCAACACATACCTTTTGAAGTGATGGTTGGTAGAAGCCGATGAAGAAGAAGTGAGAATGGAATAAACATGACGTATGAGCCAGGCCACGTCTCCAATTCATCATAGCGTTACACACACACACACACACACACACACACACACACACACACACACACACACGCGCGCGCGCGCACACACGCACACACACACACACACACACACATATATATATATTGTAATGATAATAAATAGTGGGGCTCAGGCAAGGGCGCAGGCAGAGAGACGGAAGACGACGAAGACGAAGGAGAATAAGAACAGCCGGCCTGCAGCAAAGGCGTTGTCTCTTATTTCTCGTCGTTACAATGGCGCAGTCGACGAAGAAAACGGCTTACGTCTCGGTTTCGTCATCCAGAACGCCCGCCGACGTGCAGCCGCGGTAAGCGTCGCTTGAGGACGGCGTCAAGGCCTCCTCGGCAGCTGTTTACTGACACCACCGTTCGGGGACGGCGTCAAGGCCTCCTCGGCGGCTCCAGCACCCGTTACCGGTACCAGTTCACGATAAGGAACGCCGTCACGCTTCTTCGCTGATGGAACCCGCAAGGCGTCCGTCGCGGCCACCATCGATCCCAGCACCGACGGATGGCGTCCAGGCCTCCGTTGTGGCTCCGGGAAACTTGTCCTGGGACGCGACACGTCGCGGCAACCATGCGCACGGGCCTCTCTCACCTAGGGATGGCGTACATGCCTCCTCCATACCTGGCAACCTGTCGGCGCTTCAAGCACCCACCGTGTACGGCGTCGAGGCCTACCCGGCGGCGCAAGACCGCTTCATCTACGCCACAGTACCAGGTCACAACTCATCACACGGGTTCCGCTTGCCTGGGAACGTCGTTGACGCTTCCAGCGCCCTGGAACCCATGTCCACGATTCCTACCACAGCTGGATTTCCAAGGGACGCCGTCCACGCGTCCTTGGTCAGCAATTGTACCACCTCGAGTACCGCAGTCACTGTATCCTCCGCAGAGGCGGGCCTTGGCTCTTCGTGCGGATCACACGACAGCGCAGCGGAGCTGCAGCATACCATCGCGCAACTCCGCGTCACGACCAACGCCCTCATAGCGTCGAGCTCCCAGCTATGTCCTGCCATCTTGCCAACATTGTGCGCACTCAATGCCATGTTGGCTGCGGCCGCCTCACAAAACTTCGAGGTAAGCTCGCCCGAGAACCGTCGCAATCTCGGGCGTTCTCTCACGGAGGTATCAGAGCAAGTGAACTGCTTGGCGTGGGCACATTTCGGAGTTTTGCCCGCAGTCCCGCCATCGCCGATTTCCTTCGAGCTACCGGAGTTTCGCGGCTTCCAGGACGATGCCAAGGAATGGGTGGCAACCGTCAACGCTGTCGGAGATCACGCAGCGTGGACGGACCAAAAGAAGTGGGGCATGGCCATAGACCGCCTTCGGAATGCTGCCGCGGCTTGGCATCGATACGAAGGCGTGCGGCAGACGTCCTGGGTGGACTGGAGTGACAAGCTCATAGCTGCTTTTGGACGGAGTCACCATCACCTCTCCACGACCACCCAGTCTTACGCGACCGCTACCGAGAATAGATCCCAGAAGGAGACCACCCTCGCGGCTTCAGCTGTATTTTGCAGCTTCCCGACAGCCAATTTAACCACCTACCCTGGGACGAACAACCCTACAGTGTTGACCCTCACTTCGAAGCGACATCTCCTGATATCACGTCAGTCTGTGGCCGAGTGTGCGGACGTCTGCCACACGCTAAGCGCCGCCTCCTTCAAAGTCACTGTCAGCAAAGACCTACCAGAGAAGGTAATACTTCCGGTTAGTGACAGGTCATCTGACAATGAAGGCTCTACTGCACGTGAAACTATAGGAATAAGCAGCTTGAGCATGAGTCCGACAAAGGCAGTGCTGCAAGAGCACGCGTTGCCTCTCAAGCTGCAACCTGAACTCGGCTCTCAGATGACTACAAAGACACCCCGACGCCCCTTGCCACACCGCAAGCAACGCAGGCGTCGACGCTCAGTGCAGCAGGTGACGGTGCAGCGTGGACTATTTCCAGCATTTGTAACACGACTGCGACAGGATGCTCAAACCGACGAGATTAAACCAACGCGGCCACTTTGCAGGAGTCTGTATCTCCTGCTAGCGGCATCTTGTCCAAGTCAACAGCGTTGGCCCCATCGTGGACGACGCCTGCACCGACCATCACGTCACAGCCAGTGTCGTCCTCCGGAATCTCCTTCAACAAACTTCCATGTGAAATATCAGCTTGGCCGAGCCCGGCCACCCCGGAATAGTCAATGCCGCCCACCGGAGACATTGTCGGTAACCCACGAGGCTCGCAGTCGGGGCCGAGTGTAATGATAATAAATAGTGGGGCTCAGGCAAGGGCGCAGGCAGAGAGACGGAAGACGACGAAGACGAAGGAGAATAAGAACAGCCGGCCTGCAGCAAAGGCGTTGTCTCTTATTTCTCGTCGTTACAATATATATATATATATATATATATATATATATATATATATATATATATATATATATATATATATTGCGGTGGTGATTTGGGAGTCAGTAAACTTCTGTGATGAAACCATTCGATGGTTACTTGTGAAAGTGTCTTGAAATGCACAGCATACATGTTGTTGGTTCCAAACGTTTTCCGTATCTTTATCATCATCAGCATGACTATATACACCATCTGCAGGGAAAACGCCTCTCCCATGATCCGCCAATCAACCCGGTCTTGTGCTTCCTGCTGCCACATTATATATCTGCGAACTTTTAATCTAATCGGCCCATCTAACTTTTTGTCTCCGCATTCGTACGTTTGCGTTCCCTGGGAATCCAGTCAGTTACCCTTAGTGACCAGCGGTTATACTGTCTACGTGCTACGTGCCCGGCCCATGTGCATTTCTTCTTCTTTATTTCAACTATGATATCCTTAACCCTGGTTTGCTGCCTGACCCAATCTGCTCTTGTATCTTAAGGTTACACCTATCACTTTCCTTTCCATCGCCAGCTGCGCCTTCCTAAATTTAGGCTGAACACTCTTTGTAAGCCTCCAGGTTTCTGCTCCGTAGGTAAGTATCGGCAAGATGCAGCTGTTATATACCTTCCTCTTGAGGGATAGTGGCAATCTACCTGCAATCTACCTGGATAGTGGCAATCTACCAATTTGAGACTGCTTGCCAAATGTGCTCCACCCCACTCTTATTCTTCTAGTTACTTCGATCTCGTGGTTTGGCTCCGCGGTTATTACATGTCCTAAGTAGACATATTCCTTTACAACTTTCAGCGTCCCTCCACCTATCGCTAAGTGCTGCTTTTTGCCGAGACTGTTGCCCATTACTTTAGTTTTGTGCATATCAATTTTCAGACCTACTCTTCTGCTTTGCGTGTTCAGTTCAGTATTCATCAGCTCTAATTCGTCGCATGAGTTGCTCATCAAGGCAAATCGCAGGTTACTAAAATATTCTCCATTAACTCCTATTCCCTAACTTTCCCAATCCAGGGCCCTGTAAACGTGCTGTAAACACGCGGTGAATTATCATTAGAGAGATCGTGTCTTCCTACTTTACACCCTTCTTTATTGGGATTCTTTCGCTTTCTTAATGGAGAAATATGGGGCCTGTTGATCCAGTGTAGATTTCTTCCAGTATGTTTATGTAGGGTTCGTCGATGCCTTGATTCCGTAGTGCACGTCTGCATTACTGCTGATGTCTCAAATCAGTCAAACGCCTTTTCGTAATCTATGAAGGCTATGTGTAGGTGTTGGTTGTATTCCGCGCGTTTCTCTATTACCTAATTGATAGTGCGAGTATGGTCGATTGTGGAGTAGCCTGTATTAAATCGTGCTTGGTCCTTTGGTTCATTGAACTCTAATGTCGCCTTAATTCTATTAGCTATTATTTTTGTAAATAGTTTGTAGAGAATGGACCGTATGCTGGTCGGCCTGTAATTTTTCAAGTCCTTGACGTCTCCTTTCTTATGAATTAATATGATGTTGGCGTTTTTCCAAAGCTCTAACACAATTTCTGACACAATTTCTTCGCCATCTCTCAGCAGGTCTGTTGTTTCTTTATCCTCACCAGCGGCTTTGCCTCTTTTCATTTCTTCTAGGGCTTTCCTTGCTTCCCCTGTCGTTACTGGCAGGATATCGAATTCCTCTGGGTCATACGATATCACCCTGCAGGTTGTTTCGGCTTCCGTACAGTTCTGTGTAGAACTCCTCCGCCACCTCAACTATTCTTTTCATATTGGTTGTGACATTGCTTTCCTTGTCCCTTAATGCATATACGTTCAATTTTCGCCTTTGCGCAAGTTTGTCTTCGCAGATTTTAGGCTTCTGCTGCTCTTTACAGCCTTCTTGAATCTCTCCAAGTTATACCTCCTGGTGTCGGCAGCCATACGCCTATTTATTAACTTCTTAAGCTCGAATAGCTCTATTTTGTCGGTTGCATTTGAGGCGTTCATAATTTGTCGTCTCTTAATGAGATGTTTCGTCTCCTGAGATAGTATGCCAGTGTCCGGTCTAGTGACTGTACCTCGGACCTCCATTGCATACTCTTTTATAGTACTAGTAAGATTATCGTTCATTGTGTCAATGCTAACGTCAGTCACCTAGTTTAGTGCTTAGAATATATTCTCAAGCGAAACTCCGAATTCGTGTACTTTCCCTCTCATCACTAGCTCATTAATGGATTTCTTTCGTGTCAGTTTATGCCTTTGTTTTTCTAAATCTAGGTGAATACGAGCTGTTACCATTTTATGGTCACTGCATCGGATCTTGCCAACTACTTCTGCATCCTGTACAATGCCTGAGTGTCCACACAGAATGAAGTCTATTTCATTTTTAGATTCGCTATTAGGACTTCGCCACGTCCACTTACGCTTAGCCTGTTTTCTGAAGATGGTACTCAAGATCCGTAAATTATTAAGTTCTGCGAACTCTACTAATAACTGCCCTAAGGCGTTTCTAGAGCCGATACCATATTCCACCACATCATGGTCTCTGGCTTGTTTCTTGCATACCTTGGCATCAAGGTCGCCCATCAGTACATTATGCGGTGGCTTTACTTTATTATTAGCCGACTTTATGTATTAGTACAAGCCTTCCATATCTTACCCCAACTAAAATATAAAAAAACTGTGTTCATTAGAGCTGATTGCAAGAACAGAGCAGAACATATGTCAGGCAATCGTCATTTCGGACATATACATTAATGTAGGCGACCTGTCAAAGAGCGAGTAGTCCATAAAAAGTATATCACATAATAACACTTCGACAAAAATTGCTGCCTAAGGGAAGCTGAAACGTGAGGCCCGGTATTTATTGCAAGCTGCGATCGATCGTAGTGTTTTATGTCGTTGCTTTTAATTTCTTTACCGCTACATTTAAAGATGCGTGGGCTGACGGTATAACGTCAAAGATAATAACGCCTAACATGGTGATCGAATGCGTGGCGATCCACGCTGCTGCGGGTATGGTCACTAGTAGTATTTGCAAAAAAATAATAAAACAAGTAAAGAAAACTGAAGCATTGCATGGTAAAGATGCTTCGAGCTTACGTATGATTCCATCGCTTTTTTTTTTTGTTGTTATCGCTTCTGCGAACTCGCAGACTGCCACATTTTCTCGTCTCACCTTAAAACGCTGTGGAAACTTGGTAAAATATTTTCAAAGGTTAGTAATGGGAAAGTATGGCCTTTTCTTTCCGTCACACACGCGAGGCGGAAATTTTCAAGACCGAAGCGAGGGCGGAAAGCAGCAGCGTTAAAAACCAATGCCGCTGTTCATCGCAGTACCGTTGACACCTTCGACGCGCTGACGCGGCTGGCGTAAAGAACGTGTGACGCCGTATCCTCTTTCTTCAATCACAACGATCGGGCTGGGTGACCTCGAGGTGGCGTCGTCGACGCGGTGATTCGCGTCGGTGGTCCCGTGGGACGGGGGATACGCGAACTCGAACACAGTGAGAGAGGGAAACAAAATAATGTCCCCGGAGGCGACGTTGCTTTCAATCTTGACTCGTGGCTGCCGCATTTCGGCCATATCCCCCCTCCTCCCGTTCCCACCCTCTTGGTACCGTCCCTAACCCGTCTTTTTCCTTAATCGATTACCTTTCCTTTTCACTTCTGGACCTGGACTGCGTATGCCCGTCTCTTTTCCGCCAGTTCCCATCTCTTTTCGGGTTCCTGTACCTACGCTGTATTCTCGTTCCCTTTCCCTGAAATCCTACCTTTCGTGTTCCTATTTTACTTCACTTTTTTTTTTCCTCTCCGTTGTGATTGCTTGCGTTTCGATTTTCCGTAATACGTTTTTCTCCTTCGACTGCGACTCACAATACTGTCATCGAGCACAGGGCTCTTGGAAGTGCGTGCGCCTCTTCGGTATTGGGCGATTTTACGAAGAAAAAAAAGAATGAACAAGAGTGCCTTCACTTTTGCGTTCGCGCCTCTAAATTGTGCGCTCCGGCTTCTGCGCTATACGCACAGACAAGTCGTGATTCGCGCTTCTCCTACGATTTCTTCGTTTTAACATTCCCGCGGATCAATGCTCTACAGATCGATGGTAAGCAAGTGAGTGATTGCAGCGAGACGCGTTACCCGCGTAGGAGGCCAAAATTTTGCTTCTCCTCTGTTTCCGTTTGTTTCCTCGGCGTTCTTTTCTTCTCGGTGTTTCTCTTGTCTCGTCGCCCTTGCTTGCTGCATTACAAGTAGTAAAGCTCTGACGAATTGAAACAGTACAGTTTAGGGATAAGTAACGCAGTTACTTTTCTTTAGATCCTCTTCGATTCTGGTCATATCGGCGTAATTTCGACTCAAACGCGTAGAGCAGGGGCCACATTATATTTAGAGGCCAGATTTGTCATGACGTCACGTGGCTATCTCGAGCAATGGCGCATACCTGTTCCCACACTAAAAGAAAAGTGATGTTTCGTTTGAATTCGTGGCTACTGCACTTGCTTATGTATATATGTATACGCTGGCTTCTCGACGGAACAAACAGAATTGTGTGGATGGTGTTACCGCACTGAAATACAAGGTGTTTAGATGGGTCCCTGTTGTGTTTAGTGCATCCATCGTTGGAATCTTCCTGGTTTAGAAAGAAAATTGCTCTGCAGTATATAATGTATTCTGAAAGTCTACAATTTTTTCCAAACTGCCTTTAGCTATACTGCAAGCTTCCAACTTTAGTTTATTTAATGTTTCTTGGAATTAATCAGGTCTGTACTAACTTAGCAGAACAGTATCTTGTGCCCCGACGTAGAATTCGGGAAAATAACAGTGGCTTTCTGTCATCGCTTGTTTATAAAAAGAAAAAAAAAACATCTAGCAGCACCGTGGTCGAATACAAACGGTTCGCGAAGCTTCTTAGAAATGGGACGCAAACGACTCCGCTAGGTGGCGGGAACGGCTGAGTGATCGAGTGAGTGTGCGGCACGCGCGCAGAATAGGGAGAGGCGGAGAGTGTTGATGTGGCGGCGAGCTTCAACAGCGGCGACGTGGAGTGTGAGCCCAAGGAGCTTCGCTCATATACAGAAAATGCAGGCTATCCTAAGGCTGATATTGGCATCACGAGAACATCACTGATATAACATTACTATAGCGCGAACGTAACAGTTGTGAAGTTTTAAACATGTGTGAACGATGAAGCGTTGCACTGCGAACAGCGCGAGTGACATCTGCAGTTTGCAACGGGTTTCATGCGAGCATGCGAGGCGCCGATGATGTGTTTGCCTTAAAGTTTTCGGCTATGTTTATCACCGTGATTGCGATAACTGCATTGGCCCTCGGAAGCGCTGTGAACTGTATAGCGCCGAAAAAAATAAAGCGGTGCAACGCCCGGATCAGCCCCTTTCTTATACAATTAGCGTATTCTTGGTTGGTGATAATATATGATACGGAGAACGATGTACTTCATTATCTTTGCTTCTTTTTATTATCTCTCTGCTCTGAGCATGACGGAGCACGACGCTTTATTCATCGCTCTAGAAATGACAGTTGATCACTGTGCAGTCGTGGTCGGAAATGTAGAGACCACTAGGCCAGGGAAGGCAGAGTCTCCCAGCAAGTTGTGCCTGAGAAGTGATTCTTAAAAAGAGAAAAGAAGAGAAAAGTGAGCCCCGTTATTGTCTGCTTCAGTGAGTGACACCGCCACAGTAGCTCACGAGGGATGGGGGTGAGGAGGGATAAAAGGATAGGAGTAAAGATGTAGGAAAGCTGAAGAAGGAGAAGAGAGGAAGAGACGTGAGGTGGTGAGCCAGAGCGAGCGACGACAAGATGAGGGGATAGAAGAGATAGGAAAGATGAAGCACGGTCACTGGAGTCCGAGGACGGGGCGCACCTGCGAGAGCTCCTTTCGGCGTCGGTGGATGGCATAGAACAAGTCCAGTAAGTCAGCGCTGCACTGTCGTCGGAGGTGGAAGGTCGTTGGCGGCAGGAGGTGACGTAGGGCGAGCCTAGTCGGCCAGAGCCACGCTGACGTCGGAGGTCGCAAGCGCGTGGAGCGCGCGAGCGCACGACCGGTCGGCCCGAAATCCAGCAAGCGAGTCTAAGTTGTGCCTGCAGTTGGTTGAGCTGCACAATACGTGTTGTTAGCGCGTTTTAGAGCTGTGGAATGAAATAAAAATTCCAGGTTACCCGCCGAGGCAGTGGCAGCATTAACGTTTTTCTTGAGTCTCGTGATGCTTGAACATTTTGATGCTGGCGGTACGCGGATTTCGTAAGGACTTGTATGTAGGCCCTGCTGTTTTTCCTTCTCGGTGCTCGTGAAAGAACAACTAAATTCACCTCATGTTCTTGAGTTTCACAGTGATGCTTAAGATAACAGCGTTTATAGGCAAAGACGCTCTAAGTCTTGGCTGACGTGACACTCACTGATAGCATAACAAATAATTAAATAAGCGGTGAATAGTAAACAGCGTCTAGAGGGAGGAAACAAGGCCAGATAAGAACAACTGCGTCGCTTAGTATGTAGTCAAAATCGTTTAGTGTCCGATTAGGAAAAATGGAATGTTCAATTTATGAGCCGAAACTTCGGGAGCCTCTCTGGGTGGGGTGCATGTCCTGAAGGATCTGTTTTATTCCGCTAAGCTGCTCGACAACGCTTTCGGAAGTCTTTTACCGGTCTTACTATTGCGGCACAGAACTGATTCGTGTTTTTTCGTAGACGATTCTGTCGCCTTTTTGCTTTCTCCTCATTGCACCGCGCTCGGTGGTTTCATTTGTAGTCTTCGTGTCGTCGAGGGCACACGTGCGCTGGCCTCTTGTGACACTGGCTTCCTTGTATAGCTTCTCCCCACGCGCGGCCGTGCCTGTTTGTTGTGTCGTGGTATACGGCAATGCACATATATATGTACATATATACTTCTCTTGCGACTTAGTTCTATATAGCCCGCTGGCAGTGACCGATGGCGTGGCGATCGGCCGTTGGTTCGGTCATTGCCGGTCGCGCGCCTTTCTGTTCCGCTGTACACGCCTATCCTATACAGCTATGCGTCTTTATCTCGGGCTTCGCCGTTCTGATTTGATTCGCCGGGTTCCTTGGCGACTGCTTTGCTTATATGTCGGCGCTGACGTCTCCGGTGTCTTTCTCACTCGAAAGAGTCACTCTTGCGCGTCCCTGTTTCTCTCTAGACTGCCGTCTCGTGCTCGCTCTTTCTCATTTTTTGTCTGCTCCAGCTGATTACACCAAGGAGTGCATATACTTGTGGTGTTTTATTCGCTGCTTTCTGGCGCTCCGTTTCGTGCTGTAGGGAACGGGACCGACCGTCTTCGCGATAGTGCGAGTGTGTCTACGCCGTTTTCTGAGCCGAAATTCATGTCCCGCGGTGATGTAGTGGCTAAGGTGCTCGGCTACCGACGCGAAGGTCGCGGGTTCGATATCGGCCGCCGTGGTCGCCATCGAGGTGAAATGTCATACAGGCCCGTGGGCTGCGTGATGTCAATGACAGCGCCACACACGGCATCTTCTGGCTCCCTGTTCACGTTGGAGGGAATTCCTCTGAATTTTAACGAGTCTGCCCACGAGGCTGCATGCACGTGTCTTTACCGACCGCGCTGCCCTCGGATCGGGCGACTCTCCTCCTGGACACAGGGACGCTCCTAGCACGCACAATGAGATAACGAAATTCTTTTATTTAGAGAGAAGGCCCTTCCCGCCCCCTCATACCAAGGCAAACAGAGCCAGGCGGTCATGCTAAGACTCCTGCAAACCAACTCTTACATTAATCCTGCGTTCCTTAATGGTATCTATCCGGAAATTCACACAAATAGTACTTGCGCGGCTTGGTGCGAGGTTGCTACCTTGCATCACGTGCTCTGGGAGTGTGGGTCGCTGGGCCCGACGTTCAACGAGGAAATGTGGGACACGCTCCTGCGAAGTCCCGTCTTCGAAGACCAAATCCTGGTCGTCCAGCATGCCCGCGATCGAGCCGGCAGGCTAGACCTGGCGGTTGCGTCGTGGGATTAGCCAGGCGCGCGTTTTGTCGTGTTTTGCTGGACCAAATAAAGTTCACTCACTCACTCACTCACTCACTCACTCACTCACATCATGTGGTAGCTTTGGTATCATATACCTAAAATATTATTGTATTAGACCAGCATTCAGTAAATCGTGAGCGTTGTACGAGTTTTGAACAGTTAATAACCTTTCCTTACTCATCGCTGCAGACGTCTTGCGCAGAAACGAGATGATAAGTATAGAAAAATGAAGCATGCCCAACATTGTGCATGACGAGTTGCGCGCCTTTGATGCGGAATCACGGCATTTCCAGCATGTTTTTGCCCAGCTGTACAAGAGACGCATAGCAATGTCTTCCCTTGGTCACTCTCCTGCAAATTGAGTGCAAGTGTCGTTTGGCTGCTTTGTGCCTCGGGCTGCCTCGATGCCAGTGCCATACAGAGACTATAACTTTACTCGTCACCTAATCCGAAGGTTACAATGTTACGTCACTATATTCTATAGGCTCTTTATCTTTAGGCTGGTGCACTCAAAGCCTCTGTGCGAAAATCACTGTCTGACGTTACCGATCTGCCTCTTCAACGTCCTTCACGATGAAGCACAGAAGTCATTGCAGTGACAGCGGGGCTGCTCGCCTTCCTTTGCCACGTGTGCCGCCTATGGCCCTCGCTCGAGCACGTCTTGCACTCAAAGGGAACGTTTGCCGAAGTTCCTCTCAGTTCTCATTCTTATCTTCGTCTCCGAGCCGTCGGTTTATGCTGCTGACATGATTTCTCGCTTCCGCGCTCGCCTGTATGACTTGTGTGGTTGGTTTTTATATATATAGTCGCGTGACTGGCGCAGCGAGGCCCCTCTGACGTCGGCGCAGTGTCTGGCGCGTTGTGCTGCTGGACGCTTTTCTCGAGTCTCCGTCGCTTCCTGTCTGGCCTGTCGCCGTCATCCGCCGAGACGTGTGGGCGTGACGCTGTCGTCGGTGCGTTCTCTCTCTCTGTTGCTGTGGTCAACGCCGGGGCAACGATCGCTAATGGCGCCTCGCCGTCGAATGGGCGATGAAGTTCGTGTCGCACTTTTTGTGCCACTACCCAGCTCTTCCGGGCTGCTGTGTACCGTGCAAAGGAATAAGCAGCTGCGAAGGACAATGTTTAGCGATTTCATGCGATATAAGTTAGGTCGATTACGTCGCGAGCGCCGTTTTTGGTTTTCATGCGTCGCACCTCCCCGAGAGACTGATTCCTGTGATACGATATTGTATTCCACGCATCACGAGATTGTTGTTGCAATTTAGTGGCTTTAGTTATTTTGTTGCTTTTCCCGCTTTGTGCTTCAGCTACACTGAATTGATTGATATGTGGGGCTTAACGCCCCAAAACCACCATATGAATATGACACACGCCGTAGTGGAGGGCTCCGGAAATTTCGACCACCTGGGGTTCTCCTCACTTATGCTTTTCTTGCTTATCTGTCGCTATTTTCTGTAAAACCGCCTGTTTAGAAATATAGCACGTGCTCTTTGTATTCGCATTCTCTTCGTCTTTCTCTCTCCTTGTTGACTGTATTTTACTCTAACCGCATTAAATTTTGATCCCCTGTAAAATGAGGCATGTATTTACACGCGTTCTTTGTTCGCACATTGAAAGCAGCTAAACTGCCCCTATAGTGCGTTTTACTGAAAGAAGCTAATTACGTTTTCAGTCGCTACTTCGTTGACGTTAGTCTGCAGACGGTTAGTATAGCGCGACGAAGCGCAACTTGAAAGCGTGTCACACGCTGCGCTTTGAAAGCACACACGTCGAGAACGAGCCATAGTTAGACGGTTATTGACGGGGTTTTAAGGTCTCATTACTGCGGGGCTTGCATTCGTGCCAACCATGCCTTTAGTGCGTGAAGCGAGCGCTGTCGCTCTGAATGTTAAGTCTCAGTGTCGGGTAACCCGCATCGCTTCGAGTTGCACGACACGCACGTTCCGGCATGGCTTGCCGCGACATCTGCAGTGCCCCCCCCCCCCCTTATCTCCCCCTTCAACTCCCATAGTTTTGATGAGTGACGGAAACGACGTGTCGCCGGCGTTGCGTAGCGTACGCTTGTCGCTGTACAAGTGTATCTCGCCATTGCAAGGATCCGCAGTGATCTGTGTTTTGGAGGACAAAATAAAAGTTTATCCTATCCTATCCTAAGGATGCGAGACGACGTTTTGGTATTTTTCAGTCGCCTTCAATGCGACCAGCATCGGAATGTTATGTCCATTACCAGACAACGAAGTTTTTTTTGCACGCTGTATATGTGTTTATTATCTATTCATGTGTTAATTATTAACATTTTCATAATGTTTGTCTCAGCAGCGTTGCTGTTCGGTGCAGTGATTCATTTCTAGACGTCGGCAAACCGATTCGTGTCCTCACTTTCACTATACTGTGGCAGAGGAGTAGTTGTAGCGCTGTGCTGCACTCACTCACTAACTCACTCACTTTCTAATTATCAAATTGGGCCTTTCTTTCGCTTTGGATGTCTTTCTTTGTTTTATAGTTGTAACAACTTTGAGGACTGCCTAAGCGCTTATTACTAAGGCTGATTGAACGGCTTGTTCTTCAAACCGTGACCTCTGTGTGTCTCGATTCACTGCGCAAACATTTTTTTTGTGTTAATATTTAATGCGCGCAGAGTTATAAGCGAACATTTCCGCGCGCTTGATACTTCCGCCGGTGTTCTGAGCATTCTTATTAAAACACTCTTTTTGGTTGCTTGGGCCAGCTTAACGGCAAAGCTTTGAAATTCCCGCAACTCCCTCAGGGTGGGCGGATATTGCTGCTTACAGTAGTCGGAATAACTTCGGCGGCATGGCTGCGGATGTCAAAATCTTGTTTTTTTCTTTATTTGTTTTTCAGCGTCGTTAGCCTTTGTTTTGCGGTTTATGAAACTATCGAAGTGAAACCGCTCTGAGGGACCCCACTGTGTTCATGGTATGCATCGTGGCTTTCCTTACAAAAAGTACCTTGTGAGAAACAAGAGCCGCTTTACCGCAGAGGTGTGGCGTCTGTTGATAAGGAAAACAGCGCCGAGAGAAACGCAAAAAAAAGTATAGGTGGAGGACTATAGCGCTATGCATACCTAGCATCTATAGCTCACATACAGACGCTACTGAGCGGCGTCTGCGTTTGTCATATTGTCACC
Source organism: Rhipicephalus microplus (assembly GCF_043290135.1). NCBI lineage: Eukaryota > Metazoa > Arthropoda > Arachnida > Ixodida > Ixodidae > Rhipicephalus > Rhipicephalus microplus. The sequence goes on along the minus strand of NC_134702.1, from coordinate 83,114,539 downwards.
TGCCTTTTTTTTTTCCTTCTTTTCCCCTGACTTCCCTCGGTTGAAAAATGAAGCTTATGTTTCTAACACCACAAGCACCAATATTCAAGAAAAAGAAGGATGCATGCAGGAAAAACACTCGGAGGACAAAAAGAGAAGACGCACGGAGACCATGAGCCTGCACTGATGAAGTTCGTATAGCTAGCTGAAGGAACGTCGCTACATTGTATTCATCCCCTCGTTCTTTTAGCTCAAGCTTTACGTATCGTTTCGACCGTTACCCCATGACTCTTTAGCTCTCTTTCGCTGAATCTTACACGGCCGGCTGCCCATCGCGTTGTTTCTTCACAAAAAGCTGTCTCTTTGAGTGGCTTTTATGGCTGCTTAAGTGCCAGCTTGGGCCACTCTATGCGTCGCCTGCAGCCCCACGTCTACTTATTTTACTTGCGTAAAAACGAATTTCAGTGTGCGCGTGGCCGCTTCCGTTTATCTCGAATCTGTCTGCGGCCGTATGTTTGGAGGCTGTTGCGATGCGTCCGCGAACATCGTTTCGACTGCCACTGTTTCGCTGCGCGTTTTGTGTGTTGCACGAAGGCGTGCGCTTGCAAGGAGCGTGTTTCGTGTGCACGGGCGAAAAAAAAAAAGGGCGGGGGGGGGGGGGGGGGCTTTGTCTACCGTGCGGTATACTCCACGAAAATGGGATAGAATTATGCAGTTATGGCTAGGTATTTTGAAGATTCTGTCACTTGCTTCGTGGCCGTTCTTACCCATCTCCTGAGCTAACCACCTATCTCTGTAACGTGCTCTCGCACTTTTCCATTCTCTGCGTGAATTTGCTTGTTGAGCATACGTCCGCCTGAGGCACTGACTCGGGCGCGGCTTCTCAAGGCTTCTGGGCTGTGTGTTTTCAATTCCTCCACGTGTCATCCCGTCGCCGTGTTTACTTCTATATCCCTTTTAGTCCTCTTCGCGTGCATTTTGCGTCTTTCCTGTCGTTCATACCACGTGCCGTACACCTTTGTCGCTTGCGAACATTTTTCTCTTTACTGTCTGTCGTTCTTTCTTCTGTGTTTTCAATTCTAATCGAGCTCTCGCTTCCCTCAAGCACCATGGACTTGCCTTCATCCTACACCACTGCTTCCTGTACACGATGAAGAGAACGAAATATCTTTGTCATATACTCTATGCAGGGTATCCTTTCGTGGCTTCAGCACCCTATAGTCGCTAAGGGTATCATGCGAGTGTGGGCAGTGTGCCGCGACTCCAATAGCCTGGACCCGCCGCGTTGGCTTAGTGGCTTCGGTGCGTGACTGCTGGCCCGAAAATCGTGGAATGTAATCCCGACCACGGCGGTCGCATTTCGATAGATCCAAAATTCGAGAAGCCTGTGCACTGTGCGACAGCAGTTCACGGTAAAGAACCCCAGGTGGTCGGAATTGCCGGAGCCTTTCGTTCCTCATAATCTAATTGGTGTTTTGGGACGTAAGAACTCAAGTATTATTATTAACCGCACGGCTTTAGAGCTGCGAAATCATGATGGACTTGCACATATGCACCTCACGGTAACGTTATCGCCACTTATCGTCACTTGTCCTTCCTCCCCTTCGTCACACGGTGCAGAGTAGCAGGCCAGACAAACTCTGACGAGTCGCATGTGGATCACATGCGAAATTTTCGGCTCGAGCAAGGAAAGAAAAGAACGTAAAGAAAGAGTAAAGACAGTGCGCAGGTTGGTCTGAGCTATGAGCTTATAAGCTCAGACCGACCTATCTGCCTATATCTTCCTCTCTCGCTCTGTTTCTGTGATCGTTCGTTATTTGTGCAAAGTGTGCACGTATCCGTGTCTTGGCCAGACCGAGCCTAAGGAAGCGAGAGGTCCTCCGATGACGTATTCTGAGTGATCGAGCGCAGCCTTCAAGTGGCCCTGATGGAATGAGCGATGGACGTCAGCCGTCGGCAGGATGCTGCAGGCGAGAACGGCGCACAAGGACGTGAAACCTCATTGGCTGAGCGGTGCGAATGTGACCGCATGTTGTAGACGCAGTAAAAGGCACGTCCTAGTGGTCCGACATCGGCGCCGCTTTCGCAGATCAGTACTCCCCCGGTTTCAGCTCGCTCATCGTGCCTTTGTGAACAGTTTTATTTTCATTTATTTGTGAACACTTGCAGAAACGTCGGACTGCTTGGCATGTTGCTCGCCGTGTTCTACGCGGCTCCGCAATTATTTGCGCGATTTTTCAGCGCCGTGGAGATTGATTCGTACCAGCTTCGTAAAACAGAACAAATCCCTGGCCTGCTGATGGCTTATTCATCGGACGTGCATTTCTGCTTGTGCACGTGTTGCTTCAGTAACGATCTAACCGTGTAGCCTTGTGAATGTTATGCGGTGAACTTCGCCCTGTCACGGGAGCTCACTCCACCCACAAGGCAATGTACACTCGGTAGTTGGCATCGTATTCAGTGCGGCCCGGTGACTGTAGCTGAGGACTAGAATGAACAGGTTATTGTGTGAAAATAGATGGTTGCATTATGTGCGTCGTTGGCTCTTTAGTGAGCTTTTCGTCGCACTATATGTCTCAAGCAGGTGATATACAAGTTGGCACAGCTCCACAGCTAAGCAGCAAACACAGCGATACTGCCGTTGTGGTAGCGCAGAACACAACAACCGTGCTCTGTTGCAATGGTGTTTCTTGTCGCAATTGGAAATGACGCGGAAAGTCTGTTTTCTTTCAGAATGAAGGTTGTCGCAAAACAAAGGCAGTGTGAAACATTTTGTACCCGTCGTTTTCCACATTCTTGGAAATGTAAACGCGTCATGCTTTGTATTTTTTTCAGTATTTCTTTTTTTTTTGTTCATCGCGATGAATCGTGTCGTGGTTGATTGAAACAATCAAGAAAAACCGTTCTCTTAGCTGAGCCGACGTCTCTGGCTGTTTGCAATTTGCGGCTGTATGGTGTGCGTCCATGCCGTCTAGTAGCTGGTCTGGTCGGGATTCGTGGAATAGGACGCTTCGGGGACGTCGTGTTTCAAATAACTGCGCGGCTTCGGACCGCTGTTCAGGCTGCTGATGCGTGCTGTTTCCATTGATCGAAGTGGGCGCACACCGAACGATGACAAAATCAAAAAGGCAGAAGGACCAGTTCGCTTCGTGGTCGCTCAGTCAAGAGTGAAAACCGACAACGACGTATTTTTGTGCGTAATGCGGTTTCCTTGATTGCCGTGGTGCCGCAGTCTGTGTAGCTAGATGCGGTGATCTTAATCTTGTTTCTTATGATGAAACAAGACAGAAATATAAAATTTCATGTTCGCTAAAAATTAGCACGAACATTTAATGCTTTCTTTCTTTTCTTATTTATTGATTAGGTCGGTCTCTTAGGACGCCCACTGCGCATGCTTAGCGTAAGTCTATTCTTTTCCTTTCTTTGTATCTCTCTGTTATATTATTTTGCAGGAGTACTAGAATGTCTTATAATTAAGGTTTTCTCTGGAGATTCTGACCGTGTTTAATATTGAAGTGGTTCGAGCTACTAAGCGAAAACTTGACATGATAATTAATACCGCCAGCCCTGACGTATTAAAGAAGGGGAAGGTATATTGCAATAGTAACACGCACTGAGTGTAACGCACAGAGCGAAATCATGTGCCTTTTCAAGTGAAGCATTTATTTTTTCAGGTCTCCTCATTTTATTTTTTTTTCGGTAGGCTTAGCTGCTTCGTTAATCCTGACACCACCCGGTAATTATATGTTTGCGCCATATTGGTTTACGTAAGTGGCATCACGTATTCTTAATTACCCCACATGATTGGCAGACAGTGTTGTCAGTAAGTAGGAGGAGAAATAATGTGAAATAACTTTTAACAGTAGGATATGCCATTTGTCTGTGTTCACAACACAGTTCATGTTATGTATGTTTTACAAGCTTTTTTTTTCAAGTTTTAGGCGATGCAGATTTGCTATAAAAAGCTTACGACAATCGGAAACCTGTAATTCTCGCGTTCGGAACCAAGGTTGAGGTAAAAACGTTTTAGCACAACTGAAATGACATTGACGTTGCGGGCTAATCATCACAAATGTGTTATTTAGCTATTAAGTTACTGATTTTAGGGCAGTTGCTTTTAATATGAGGATGTAGTCTATGACGATTCGTGGCATACTCATTCTTTTTAGAAATGACAACAATGACACGTGATTTGAGATATTCTCATGAAATTCAATGACGACAACAAAACTGACCGCGCTGGACGTTCAGGAAACGCATCCCCTTTTTTTTACGCCGGTGTGGAACTTCAGGAAACCAGGAAGTCAACAATGCGAGCACGGTACCATGCCGCAGAAATTACACCTTCGACCATTGTCATGCGGAGTAATTACCACTGCGAAATCGTACAACTCTTTTTGCCCACCCTAGTCGATGGGAGGGAAGTCCAGGGCGCCTAGTACTTTGTTAATCAATTACCTCTGACTGCAGAATAAAGCCTTCATCTACCGCTGCCATAGTATATCCTCGGTGGGTCTCTGCCCTAACTTAATTATTCTATGACCACATAATTACGCGATGTATGCACTGGCATACACACATGACATTCACCTCTTTCTCATTATCGAGCGAGTGACAATGTGTAGTACTCATCGCCGAGTATGGAAGTTGTGGTGAGTTCGAACCCTCGGGTGTATACAGTTGTGTCGTATCGTCGTCCTATTGTGACATGCCACACATGGAATCGCACCTCGGACCCTGGCCACGTTTATGGCCCGGAGTCGGATGAATGGTCTTATTACTTCCCGCGGGCTGCTCGCTCGAATGCCATTCACTCGAACCCAACCGGGATCGCCGCATTCCTGCACGATTCGCCCTGCGGCAGAACCTGCAAGGGGTCAGACTCCACATCACTCTTGCTTTTCTAGCGAGGTTTTTCTAAAAAGGATTTGTGAGCGGCACATCTTCTTGGCTTTGCGTCGTCCTTTCGTACACAGAACCCATGGGGAGACCTCTGGCGTCTTTAGCGGAGTGATGGAAGAGGTTAATGCGTTGGACATGGGAAAAAACTGCACCATCACCCGCTAAAGGGAGCCATGTGTAGATGCAGAGCAGCGGGAGCTAACGCTTACACTGGCAGCGGCATTGACGCTGGCGATCATCGCGGCGTTGCGCAGGAGAGAAACCTGGGGAGGAGCGTTAGCACGCTGAGATGGACCGGTGTTTCCAGCTGGAACATTCCTACTGCTACTAATGAGCAATGAAAGACAGAATACTCCGATTGGACACAGAGACACGCAGTTAGCTTCTAGATAACGCGCACGCTGTGAATTTTTATTGTTCAACTACGCACAAGAGAAATCTTTCATCGCCACTACCTTGGAGGTCAAGATCCAGTGCCTATATACACGGGGTGGCCAGTCATCGGTTGAGCAGTGTGAGCAGTCGGTGTTTTCTATCAGAAACTCGCTAGCAGGCGCTGCCGTCGTCGGCTTTGCGAGGCGAGAGAAGAGAGGAGCGCGCATGCGCAGTAGGTGTGTAAACGCAGGAGGAAGGGATGCCTAGAGGAGAGAGAGGAGTAGCGAACGTTGGCTAGCAGACGCTGCCTGCGTCGCCGTTGCGAGGCGAGAAAGGGGAAGCGTCGGAATGGAGAGAGAGGATGAGGGGAAGTTGGCTAACAGACGCTGCCTGCGTCGCCGTTGCGAGGCGAGAAAGGGGAAGCGTCGGAATTGAGAGAGAGGATGAGGGGAAGTTGGCTAACAGACGCTGCCTGCGTCGGCGTTGCGAGGCGAGAAAGGGGAAGCGTCGGAATGGAGAGAGAGGATGAGGGGAAGTTGGCTAACAGACGCTGCCTGCGTCGGCGTTGCGAGGCGAGAGAGGGGGAACGTGGGAGTAGAGAGAAAGGGGAGGGGACACGCATGCGCTGTAAAAGTGGTAACGCCGCATACCGGATTGAGCATCTGAAAAAATAAATGCGTCGGTACGCGTTGCGCTCGTCCACGCCGTCTTTGCGGTATTCGTACGAATAAGAAAAAGTTTGAAAAATAAAAAAAGTGGGCGTCTAGCTTGTCCAGTTGCTCCATTCCGACAGCGTGCTTCGCCACGAACACACAAGGCCATATAGTGTACCAGGGAATGCGTAAATACGTAGAGAAGACAGAAACGAGAAAGAAGGAATATCAACGATTTAGCTTGTAATAAAAAGCGCTGAGCTCTCCTAAGACGATATATAAGTTCCTATTGACAGCACAAGATGCCCTGCCACGCAACGTGCTTTGTTCGTCCCCTTGCTCTTATTTGTCTTTTCGAGTCACTTGCCCCAACACTCGGTCTAAAAGCCTCCCCGATAGTGCGGCGGCGTCCATCATTGGCCACTCGGCCCGAAAAAGAAGCTGGAGGAAACGAATGGAAGAAGAGTCTGCTGAATCGGCGAATGTACAGCGTCCTTACATTATTGACTTTATCGATCATTAAATATAGGCCTACACTCGTCTCTTCATGGGACCCACGGGTCGCATTTTAGCGTCTCTTTGCCACCCTAAATTCACCTCTGAAAGCTGGCTGGCCTCTTAGGAGGCCACATATGAAAAGGGAGGGGGTTGTAAATTCGAGACGGTCGGAAACTTTGTCCCGAGCGATTTCAAAGCGGGAACGGTTTAAAAGCACTGCGCTGGCAATTTGTGGGCCAGTTTGAAAGCAAACAGAGAGCGACCTATATGTTTTGATTCGTTTTGGCTGGCAGCAAAATAAAGACCTGAGCCTCGACCATTGTGTAAGATGCATCTTACACCCTGGCCTCTACGTGTGACGGGTTAGCTTAACTGTAGTCTACTAGGGCGACAGCCACTGCAATGTAGCGCCGTTTTTTTTTTCTTTTTTACCGCGTTGGCATTAACGTCGTGAATTTTTAGGAAGTAACATCTTCCGTTCTGTTTAAAGCATTTTGACTTGAGCAAATCGCCTGATATTAACGCGCGAAGCGGAAGTTTGTGCTCATTTCGCTTTCACTGCGGTGCCGTTGACTCTCCGAATGTCATAGAACGCCGCTAGCGTACTCTTTGAAAATAGATCGCCATAATAACAAACAGTTATAGTTATTCAATATTTATTACGTATCTACATTCGAAGTAAATTTCGAAGTATAAACTGTTTGCAGCCGCGTCAGTTGGGGCGCTTTTTTTTCCCTGTATATTGCCGCATGAATTCGCGTGGTTTTCGTGTGGAAGAGGACGAAGAGGTTGGGTTGGAGCAGTTCTTCTTTTTGTCCTAGCTTGACGAGCAGTTCTGCGGAAGGTTTCCTTGAGTGAGACAAGATTGGTGACAAGATTGGTGGAGGTGCTGGGTACGACAACTGACGACGCACCCCATGCACAAGAGCCCATCCAGGAGCCGGAACACAAGCCCTGTGCCCGTGGACACGCCAGTTCACAGAACAAGCCGCCGCCAACGAGGCCTACCACCAGAGACACCGGCACAGCTTATCCATAGAGCGACTATGACTTCGCCTCAAGGCGTCATGGAAACTCCTACGTCGTCGGCACCAATTTATTGCACTGTCCAGAACCCGCTGATGCCTAGTCCCTTTCACGGAGAGCTGTTTGAGGATGTGGACGACTGGCTGAGCGAGTTCGAACACGTCGCAGCGATCAACTACTGGGACGAAGCCGCCAAACTCCGCAACGTCTACGCGTGTTTGAAAGACGGCGCCCGAACGTGGTTCATGAACAGAAGTGATGTCTTGACAATATTCGCATCGGCCATATTTGCCTTGCGTCACTTGTTTTTGCTCCGACAACTATACTGAGTTCTATACCGTAATCTAGTATGCTGTAATGTGCTCTTTCTCCGCCACAGTAATGTGCGTAAGCATGCTGACAACGCATATTCTGGCGTGTTTATATATTGCGCCCATTCTCTGTTCCTTGCCTCTTCCAGCCGTTATCCCGGTATACTGTTAAGATTATCACAAGACATTCTTGAAGTTGAGCTTTAATGCCGTGCGTTCTACTCGTAGCGGTGAATTTCGTGCTGCTGTCTGGACTGTCTTTGCTTATCTCGATAAAGCGCTCTAAATAAAAAGAGATTGCAAAGACTTTAAATGAAACCGCCTTTCTTCTTCATTTCTTTGTTTTTTCCCCCCTCCTTGCGGGCTCCTTTTTGTATGCTCCGCAGCCTTTTCTGTTCGCCTTGACGAATGATATAGGACGCCGTTAGGCACTCCTTAAAGGACCTTTTATTAAGCGAACAATGCTTCCGCACCGACGCGTGGTCTTTACTATAAACCAACAGCGTCATGGCGGTTTGTCAGGTTGGGCCATAGAGGCACCTATCGGTATATACGCCGCGCTGCTCGCGTGAGCTTAATGTGCGCGGCGACCTAAAATTTACGCCGGAACGCGCGCTTTCACTTCGAGTGCACCGTTGCCAACCCTCCTCATCGCCTCGGGGCATCCTATTCTCCGCACCGTCTGGTCCGCTTTGTTCCGCTTCCTTTGGAGTGTTCACTCGCTCCACCTTCGAAAGGAGCCCCCCTGGACGTGGCGTTAATGTATGAGCACCGCAGTGGTGCAGTGGTACGCGCATACCTGTTACATCGAGACATGCACCTGATGGGCTTGCGGTTCGAGAGGCAGGAAGGAAGGAAAAACTTTATTTGCTAGGGTTTGGGACAGGGGTCATGAGCTTGATGGGTGAGGCCCCAAGTCCAGGGCTCCACTGGCTGCCGCCGCCTGCCTGACGTGACGCAGAAGTGCAAGCTGCACCCCTGGGTCAGAGCTGGCGAGCTGTGCTTCCCATTGCTCGAAAGTATTACGAAGCTTGTACTGACCTAAAAAGGTATCTAAATTTGGTGGTCGTTTTAGGCATCCCCACGAAATGTGGTAGAGCGATGGCGAGCCGCCACACCACGGACGCGCATGCCCATACAGCGTTGGAAAAATTTTGTGTAATCTTTGAAGATTGCGAAAGACTCTTGTTTGAATTCGGCGGAGGTCAATCGCGTCCTCCCATTCTAATGATTTGTGGGTGGTGCTGTATTTTTGTCGCATGCCTCGCTGTTTAGCAAGAATTTCGTGACAGTCATTCTGGATGGGTCGTTATCCTCCTCGATAGCTTCCTCCTGGAGTGATTCAAAGGATTGAATGTGCTGTCGAAGCTCTGCTTGTACCAAAGAAGTACCATGAAGAAACACCGACATCTAGACGAGATAGAGCTTTAAACCCACAGTCTTGTCTTTGCAAAAGCTCTGTCAAACTCTGTTTATTACCTGTGTCAGCTTCGTTGTTTGATGGAGGGCGTTGCGAACTGCAACGAGGACATTGAGTTTGTATACTAATGAAACTGACGATCTATGGCCTCTACTGACGGTGTGTCTTACGAAAGAACGGGGCGTTAATTGGTTGTTTCACTGCCGCTAATACCGATCTGTATGTATTAAATTCCCCTTATAAGATGTCGACTCTATGTAGTGAATTCCTTTTATATGTCGAATAGGGCCCCGCCGTGGTGGTCTAGTGGCTAAGGTACTCGGCCGCTGACCCGCAGGTCGCGGGATCAAATCCCGGCTGCGGCGGCTGCATTTCCGATGGAGGCGGAAATGTTGTAGGCCCGTGTGCTCAGATTTGGGTGCACATTAAAGAACCCCAGGTGGTCGAAATTTCTGGAGCCCTCCACTACGGCGTCTCTCATAATCATATGGTGGTTTTGGGACGTTAAGCCCCACATATAAATCAATCAATCAAGATGTCGATTATGAGAGGCACAGTTAGATAAGAGTACACTGAAATTGTTTACATTGTTCACAGGCACAAAAAAAAAGGCACTTCCGTTCCGAACATCACAAGGAAAACATCTCAGCGGTCGTCCATACGTCTTTACTCGGCCGTTCTTTCTTTTAAACTCTCTACCGCCGCTTATCCCCCCGGAGCACCGCTTTTTTGCCTCATAGGCGCCTGCCTCTCCCCGAACGGGCCCACTGAAGCGGCGTAGCAGGAAAATGCTCTGTTGCCGAGTTCCCGTCAACGAAAGGAAATTTCACAACACCGTACGTTTGGACGTGCACGTGTGCGAAGGCTTTGTGCAGTGAACTAGCGGCATTACCTGCAGAGGGGTCGGGAACGTTTCTTACTGCGACATTTTGGTGTTTCATTGTTAGCTCAGATGAAGCTTTAACAATCAGCAATTCGTATAGTCAGATCGGTGACAGTGTTGTCTAGCATGATATGCAGCAGGGCCTTGCACGTACAGGATTGTGCGATCCTATGTAGGTTTCGCTTGTGCTGCACGAAATTAGGGCGCACTGCGCGGCCCTCGGTGTAATTGCGTTACCGGGTGTGATCATTTGTGTCAACGCTTCTGGCATCGTTATGCCACAGGAAGCCACGGCGTTTTTGCGGTGCCGCTTGGGCTCTCGTCGTTTGGAGCGATGCTCGGCTCTCCTTCGTGGTGCTATGCTAAAACTGCGTCCCCGTTCGCAAAGTCTGAGGGCGCTTCGTAATTGCTTCGTGAGAACGACGCACGTCACACAGAGGCCAATCTGTTTCCCGTGTTCGCACGTCTTGTACAAGCTAACGGGCGCGCGCGTCTAATAAGGCACTTCGCTAACGCGCGGGGCTCGGCCTTCATTTCTGTCACTTGCGACGCCTTAGCGCTACAACCTCGATGGCTGCGCCTACCTATGCATCTGATCTTAGGTTGTACAGAGTTAACGACGGAGGCCGTTGACTATATAGTCTCCGTAATTAATGGTGACATGAGATAGCGAAGCGAGGTCTTGCAGGACTCGCTGGTGTAACAGGTGGAGCTTGTAACAGCTGTCCAGTGGACGAGGGTTGGAAAAACGAGAGCTCGTAGCTTGGGTGTATAGGAGATAGCATGATTTGGGGACGAATGTCAAACGAAATTTCACTTTAACATGAGGCAGTGCCTTGCAGCACTCTAGCTGCAGTTGCAACGTAATTGACTAAGCTGATCGCATTCCCCACTTCTTTATACGGCATCTGTACCTCAGAAAGTGGGCGTTGACAGGACATGTAATGCAAAGGCGAAGTAACGGGGTGACGACCATGGACTGTAAGAAAAAGCAAGCGGGGCAGAGCGGGAGGCACAAAGTTTGTGGGAGAATGAGATTAAGAACAAACGGCAGCATGCACAGGGCCGTGTTTATTGGACAAATCTTTGATAAGTCTTTGCCCGGCAGTAAACGTAGTGAGGCTGATGATGATGATTTCTATGTCGAGAATGTAGTGTGTAACTTTTGTTGGGAACCAGACGCACACGCACGCACACGCATAGATATTCTGCTGGAATTGATTGATTGATTGATTGGTGGGATCTAACGTCCCAAAACCGCCATATGATCATGAGACGCCGTACTGGAGGGATCCGGAAATCTATAGACCACCTGGTGTTCTTTAACGTGCACCCAAATCTGAGCAAATTGGCCTACAGCATTTTCGCTTCCATCGAAAATGTAGCCACCGCAGCCGGGATTCGATCCGGCGACCTTCGGGTCAGCATATACCTTGGCCACTAGACCACCGCGGCGTGGCGTTCCGCTGGAATTGCTCGTTAAAAATGTAGGCAGAAGCTCGAGATTACGTGTACGCGTCGTATCAGTGGCTGCCCGCTGTGAAGAGAAACAAAGTGTAAATAAATATGTGGTTTTAAACGCGAATATATCATTTGTTTCGCCGACGTGTTCCGAGTTATCCATCTTCGACACCCGCGAGGGACGCTAATGTAAACTGCATAAACAACAACACCAAGAAAAAAAGAAGCGTGCACTAAGCCGCGCGACCCTTGACTCAACAAAACTGGAAAATTCTGCAGACTAACCTTGTAATTGAAGGTAATTAGATCTGACTCGTATTTTTCATTGTACTGCGCGCGCAGTTTTTGCTGCAGAATTAAGCAAACGGTTTCGATCTCCGCTGCAGGTAATCGAAACTCGAAACTTTGTTTTTTTTTTTTTGTAAAAAACAATTCAGTGTGAGCGGCGATTGAAAAGCAGCTGCGGAACAAGTGACAGCGTATTGCCAGAACGCGAAGAGTTGATGGCTTCGGAAGGCGCACTGAATGAAGTCGAGAGCGTGCCGCAAATATACCCCGTGCTCGTGCTTTCTTTATGTATATTTTTTCAAGTAGTTGACCAGCGGGACAAGCTTCTCGCGCCTTGAAAGTTTCGTCAGATACCTCGAGGCCTAATTTCTTAAGTCTTTTCAACTTGGTTTTCTTTATTTTTAAAATTTTCTTTTTTTGGGGGCAAATGTCGCAATAGAGGTTCAATTCTCTGTCTTCTTTCTACTCTCAGTTTCCATCGCAGCGTTGCAGAAACGATTTATGTTGATTTTGGTCCCTCTGACACCCGCTATATTGAACGAAGGAAGAAGCGTCGAACCCGGTTTCCGGCGAAAAAGCGGAACGGAATGGATGGAAATTGAGAGTTTCCGTCGAAACGCGTGTTCGCAGGTTCAAGGACGTTCTCCGACGTGCAATCTTATTAAACCGCGCCGCTTCTGCGAGAAACTCGGCGAATGTCGAAACGGGCCGCGATGGCCTCTCGCTTAAACGAAATGCGGCAACAAGAAAAGGACTTGGGGAAGGGAGAGGGTGAAAGTTTACCGAAGCGTTGCGCATGGCAGTTGGGAAGATATAGATTTCTTAAAGGCACCATTGGACACCGCCATATTAAGACCTTATGTAGATGTCTCATGAAACTCGTAAGGTGACGACCACCGTGGGCGTTAACACCAAGTGATGCTGATCGTGTGATGATGTCATTTTGAGTTAGATATCAAAGTTTGTTGCGTCACTGTAACGTCACTATTGCGTCGCATTTACCTGTCATCGTGACGTCATCAGCCATAAATATGTACGTTCGTAGAATCCCATGTCGAGCAAGTCGGGTGACGTTCGTCCTTCTAGCCCAACAAGCCCGACTAGCCCAACAACTGACCATTTTGACATTCGTCCTCAAGTTTTTTTTTTAACTAAGCTGGCAAACGCGGACAAAATAGGAGGATGGAAGATCGGACGTCTGTTGTTGCCAATAAATAAATAAGTAAATAAAACTAGCAGTGTCTTCATATATCCTTGATAACTTTTTAACGGGCCAGTCAACAGGCTCTGAAACGCGCAGGAAAAGCTCGCACATTTTCCCTGCGCGTGACCAACCTCCTTATACGTGCAGTGACGTCAACTCTGCGATCGGCGACTTGACGTAGCACGCAGCTCGTCGATTGGTCTAAACCAGGTCTCAGCAAAGAGTAAAGAAGTCACTGATCGCCAAAGTTGACGTCACTGCGCGTATAAGGAGGCGTGGTCCCGCGCAGGAAAAAATGTGCGAGCCTTTCATGCGCGTTTCGGGGCCTGTTGACTGGCTCTTTTAAGAGACTTTCTAAAATTGTTGCTACCGACATCGCTCGAGGGGAGTTGGAGTGATTTGGGATAATCGCGTTTCCACATTGCTGCGGGTACAGTCGCAGAGGCTGTGTTTTTGTAATGTATTCTCGTTACCGCAGTTGTCACAAAGAGAAGGATGAAGCATTTCGATGTAAAAGAAAAAATGACTTCGGGAAATCCAACCTTAGTCGTAAACCGGCAAAGCAGATTGGCCTCCTGTGGGTTGGGTTCATGCAGTTGGCATCTGAAAACGAAGTCTAGTACCCTTTCTCCCTGCTTACGTATTGTTCTGTTTTCACGCCCTTTCACGAAGCGCCACTATGTTGCACTAGCATAAGGGCTTAAATATGACCATTGACAGCTTGACAAGGAACTCGGCGATGAGGAAATGCTCTATCAAGTGCGTCTCAGGAGCTGTGTTCACACATCGTTCAGCATTGGAGAAATGCGGGACCAGCCGTCAGGGTGAAGGAGCCGCCTCCGAGCGGTGGCGGTTCCAGCGCCGAAGGTGCGCATTTTTTTATTGCGATAGCAATTATATGAACAGTTACGGCTGTTTTTTTGCCACCGCTGCCGCCGTCATTCACGTATATATATATATATATATATATATATATATATATATATATATATATATATATATATATATATATATATATATATATATATATATATATATATATATATATATATATATATATATACCGGGAGAGATGCGCCATTCTCCTCTTTCTGCGGAGCGAACATCGCCTTTCGGGCCGGGCTCGCCTGCGCGCGCGCTTATCTCGCCAGCGAACAAGAGAGGGGGTGAGGGCGCTTATGGTTGCCGCGCTAGCGCGGCAACGATCAGCGCGCGCTTTGTGCCCCCGCAACAGGGGGGAGCTTCTACGGGCTGCGATCCGAACACGAGAAAACGGTGCCGAAATTCTACTTGGAGCGGCCGTGTTCTTTTACACCAGCGTTTTGTAGAGTCACGTGAGATCGTAATTAAATGAGTTGACTTCCAGGCTCGCCCCGCCGCCGTGGTCTAGTGGCTAAGGTACTCGGCTGCTGACCCGCTCGTCGCGGGTTCGAATCCCGGCTGCGGCGGCTGCATTTCCGATGGAGGCGGAAATGTTGTAGGCCCGTGTGCTCAGATTTGGGTGCTCGTTAAGGAACCCTAGGTGGTCAAAATTTCTGAAGCCCTCCACTACGGCGTCTCTCATAATCATATGGTGGTTTTGGGACGTTAAACCCCACATATCAATCAATCAATCATGACTGCCAGGCTCACTACGTATATCAACGCCGTCACTACGCGTGAGCCTTGTACTGGCCATCTACTGTGGCCGCACCGGAAGAAACTTGATTACTTAGCAACCCCGTGTTTTCTACTAAAATAATTTTGCTCCTAAAAATGCTAGCCTTGCCTCGTAAAACATACGGGTATGTGTCTATCGCCTTCATTGCTTAGCCCTTTTGGCGAAACTGTGGCTTTTTTTTTTTTTTGGAGCGCAGCCCACCTTTAATGTTGGAACTGTAAAGACAGTCGATAGTATATAGGTTGTGCCGCAACGATGTGACTGGTGGAACGTGACAAATTGGGATTTGGCTTGGTGTCTCTGTTTGGCCTATGAACGTCAAGTTAGAACTAATTTTGTTCAGTTGTAGTGCTACACTGATGCGCCTATTTGCAAGTGTCGTTCATTTGTGTTTGTATTAATTAGTTTCTTCGTCGAATTTAGTCGAGGGATAACGTCAGGCTAGCGTATTGCGTGAGCTGGGTTCCCTTCAGGCGTGTTCCGAGCAGAACCAACCTCATCTCCAGTCACTTTCTCAAGTTTGTTTGTTTGTTTGTTTCTTTCTTTCTTTCTTTCTTTCTTTCTTTCTTTCTTTCGTTTGGTTTTGTTTCTGTTATTCCCGCTGCACCCGCAAGTGTGGCTCGTAGAGTGTGCTGTTCACGTGGTCGCGCCGAGGCGTAGACAGATCGTCTCGCCCGTCGCAAATCGAGGCGATCAGCCGTTCGTCATGGTCGCATCACACAGCTCGTGCTTTTTTTGGCTTGGCTTTTCTTTATATATTTTTTCTTTTCATTTCTCCCGTGACTGTTTCTCCCTTCTCTATCACTTTTTCCCATACCACGAGCGTCATCGCTGTTGCCTATGCGTATATAGCAGGGTGATTGACGACGTGTTCATCTTCTGTCCCGCACGATCAGATAGTTGTCCCCGCGATGCGCATATCATGAAGTTTATGTGTTCGAGAAAAATAGAGCTGTCCGTCTACGTTAAGTGCACAGTACAAAATTATTTTAATGATTTGATTGTTATGTGGGGTTTAACGTCCCAAAACCACCATATGATTATGGGAGACGCCGTAGTGGAAGGCTCCGGAAATTTCGACCACCTGGGGTTTTCTTTTACGTGCACCCAAGTTTGAGCACACGGGACAAAATTATTTTATCCAACCACGATTCGAGAACTGGAATTTTGGCGAGTTTGTAAGATTGCACAGTTAAACAGGTTAGCGAAAAAAAAAAGCTCATCTCGTGTGTGTCCTTCGCTTGTGTCTTCGTTTTTGTGGTACCTGCTCAGATATACAGCATTTGATGACGAGTTGTCAGAGTGCAAGTTGTCAATACTGAACTTGCCAACCCGTCGTCTTCCTTTTTTTTTTTTTTTTGTAAATGCCCGTAGGCAGTTCTTCCATTTGTTCGTTCGGCCGTTCTGTACCAAATGTCGGCAGTGGTCTTGGAACACGTGCATCCTCTGCAAAGTTTGTTACATTGTTGTGTATCCTACGTTCCTTCTCGATTCACGTATTTGATGTTTCCGATCTGTTTTCGCTACTTCTGATAGGCGTGGAAAAAAAAAAAAACTGTGTGCTATGAAAAGCAATATCAGGTCTTGCTGTCGCTTGACTCACGCATTAACGAGCAGTAACAGACAATGATATAGTAATTAGAACTAACAGACAATGATAACAGGTAATGAGCTTGTAATAAGATCACGTGCTGCATGGCGCGAACAGGCAAAAAGGAGTGTCCCCCAATCGCCGTAATGGCAACAGGTGGCGCTGACTGACGCTTCCACCTCTAAGTGCAACCTATAGAGTGGATGGGGGAATGACCGTCACAGTAATTGAGGGGTAGAGCATTGGCACGCGTTATTTGAAGGTCGCAGGTTCGGATCCCTCCGGTGGCAAGTTAATATTAGATCCACTTGTCTTTCTTCATATCTACATCGCAATTACTCGTAATAGCATCCCCAATGCTTTCCTTGGTAACATTGTCTGTTAGTTTCTATTATGTGCCTAACAAGCAAAAAGAGCATTTAACTTTGTACTTCTTGCCTTGACTCACGTATAGCATGCACATACGATGCTGCGAGTAGTAAATCCTAATTGTCATGTGCACACAGAGGTGTCGCCTCGAAGGCTGATTTTGCGGAGAGCGTGCCTGTTGGCACTGTATAATTTCATCGTCAGGCTTTCTCTTCTAGTCATGTTCAGATATTTTTTCGGTCTTTCTATCCGCTTGAGCGAACTCCACCGCTGCCTTATTTATCACCGAGGCGCTTTTACTTTTAATTTGTTGTGGGCGTAGCTTTGCCTCAGTGCATTCGTGCGCATGTAGAAGCTTACATTGTGTCAGATGCACATCCGCAGCAAGAAATTAACGTAACCTTACTGCTTCAACGAAATCTGATAACAGGCAGCTTAACTAGCTCGACCAACAACAATGAGAACCACTGCTTCTGCTGCTGCCGCAGCAGCATATTAATTATGATATAAATAATAAAAATAAGAAATTATCGCTGGATCGACTGATGTGCTAGGAGCAACGCAGGCATTACAGCACACATATAGTGCACACAAAACCCAGTGAAAAATGCGGCCAATCAAGCCGCAGTACAGTTATTGCAATATCTCCATGCTTTTTTTTCTTTAAGAGTGGAAAGAAATAAAGAAAGTTTATATTTTTTAAAATTTAGTTGAACAATGTAACTACCATTGCGATGCGAGCATTCTCTGTTTCTCTAAAGATAAGGGTGCATCCAGCCTCTAACGAATACTCAAACACAAAGTAAAAACAAAGATAATATGGAAGGTTAGAAGGAGGGGGGATGAGGACGACTGAATGTATTTGTTCGGGTGGATTTTTCCATCACGCGAACGTGATCACTCTATGTTCTGTAGTGCTGTTGGTTAGCGCAGATGTTGCGCCCCACCCAGGGATACGCGCACGTTTTGGATCCTCGTTCGCAGCTGCGTGTATCTGCATACTGGCGTGTCATATGCGTGCGCATAGTTGCGCAAATGCTTAACCATCGTCTTTCTTTTGCATATAAAAACAAGAAAGAAATATTACTTCACGTCATTCCTAACTGAATGGCATTTCCCGTGCACTGGCTATTGCTCTAGTCTCGCATCGTCTCTCTCTCTCTCTCTCTCTCTCTCTCTCTCTCTCTCTCTCTCTCTCTCTCTCTCTCTCTCTCTCTCTCTCTCTCTCTCTCCCGCTCTCTCTCTCTATCTATCTATCTATCTATCTATCTATCTCTCTCTCTCTCTCTCTCTTCGTCTCTATGGTCGGCCAACCGAGAACACACAATGAACACACAACAGATGTTACTGAATAAAATGTGACGAAACAGAAGGGAGCGTTGGGCGTGTAAACGCGGTGAGCACTCGGTGCACGGATTCTGCGCAAACACGGCTGTAGTGTGAACGCCGTCTTCTATGCGAAAAGTATTGCGAAACAAAGGCACCGCTCTACAGCGCCAGTTATGTATAAAACGTTTGAAGTGCGAGAAGTCTATTCGGTTTCCCATGCTCGCGTGTGTGGTTTTCGCGGCCGGATAGACTTGACGTTGAGAGGTGCGGTTTGGTCACGTGTTCATGGCAGAATGCTTTAGCTTTGTTTTTCGGGCGGTGCTTTGTACGTGTTGCGCGCGGAGAATTGAAGATGTGATGCGTAGGAACGAGGAATCCTTCTCTGAACGACTGCGATTTTTCGCTGCCCTGGAAAGATACCAACGCGTCACTTTTCTCACTCTATTTTGCTTCTCCCACAGACATTTATGAATGAATGGTCGTGATTTACGTTGGGACGTTTCTAGGAAAGATATTGGATGTCTTCTAACAGAATTTCCGCGGCACTTGTCATTGGTATGTGTCGGAGACACGGATGAATAGCGTGGTTGCCATAGGGTGGGTGAAGTTATGATGATGCTTTTGTGTATGCTCGGTGCGCCTACGACCAGGCGTCAATCATGATACACAATACCTTGTTGAGGCATCTGTAGTCACGTTAATCAATGACGCGAGGTTTTCGAAGTCGGTTCCCACGAGAAAACGACAGAATCATGTTTTTGGTGTATCAAGAGTGGTATGTGTTAAAGGTGCCTTACCAGTAATACGTCTCACCGTCTGTTTCAGCTTACGTGAACCAAGTAATTTACGTATTGGTAGTGCTTCGATGAGCCTTAGATGCTGTGAGAAAGAACGAGGTGATTAGGCAGTTTTTCTTTCTTTCATTTTTTTCTGTTGACATTCTGTATAGGCACTGCGCACGCTTGCAGGATACTCTGCGTTTTTACAAATTACGTGCTATACTACTTAGACTTGCTCAACAGGCTGCCATTGATGCGCGGGACCCAAAACGAGCACCCCACGCTGTTCTCTTTCCAGGGGCCGTTGGAGAATCTTAGTGGTGGTCTGTCAGTGAGCCCATCGAAACGATTCTCAGCGGGTCGGTCGTTTGCGTTGCCGTCACGTATACGGGGGTACCGTTCGTGGCAGTTTGTGTGCGTATCCCTCTAGCCTCGGACGGACTGGACGGGTCTCTTGTCCGGAAAAGCGGCGCTGTCATCCGCTATAGCCGTTATTGCCCTAGCCGTGACCGGCATGAAAAAGAAAGTTCCCTATACGAACTCTGTCTGGACTGTCGCTCCACGAATAGGGTCGCAGACACTACATACACAGACGTTTTAGGAACAACAGTCGGTGCGTTTTGCGGTACACACATGCATGGCAGAGTCTTGACTTGAGTCTGAAGAGTGACAGACAGGAGCCGGCTGCAGACGAGCATTTATGGTTCACTGTGTGCCGCGGTATACGTGCCCTCGAGTGCTACAGCGCCCCGCGGTGTCTTCGAGAAAAGAGAACGGGCGACTGTTCGATTAAGGCTTCCCCTCGTTTATAGTCAAGTGAGCGGGGCAGGCCATCAGGACGAGGGGATAAGGGAGGGGCGGCGGGGGGAACGATAAACGACGTATAGGGTTTTGTGGAGAATGGGCTCAATAATCGCCAGCGACGGTAATGAACCGTGCTTATTAGGCCAACGGCTTTCTCTCTCCTCCCATCCAGCTCCTTCGCTGATGCGCCTCCTTAGCAGCCCTATATAGTATGTGGTAGCGGTGTCATGCGTGCCCCCCGGGGTGCCTCTGCACCCTCCTGAAATGCCGGCCGGCATCTGTGCCTACATGTACAGTGTTGCTCGCGCTGTCCCTCTCTTGATCCTTTCCCGCCGATCCGCGGTGCTTATGACGCGCCTAGAAATACGTGCTCCTTGCATGCATGGTTGCATCGCTCGACCGTTTTCCTTTCTTTTTGTATCTTGCTTTATCGGCTGCTGTCTTCTCGTATATATTGTTTCTATGCGCTTCGGCGAGTTTCGAGGGTGCTTCTCAGTGCTCGAGCCATATCGCATGAAGAGTTCATCGAGCGACTGCGTTAGTACGCGCGTGCTTGAGCTCATATGCGCAGTGAGTCGGTAAGATGACGCTGTGCGGCAAAGCGGGTTTTGGTTTGCCGCTAACCGGCCAAGAAGATTGTAAGTGATCTATGGAGAAGTGTATGCCATTTGCTTGTGCTAGCTATTCGACGTGTTACGTCGTTGAGTGCTGCATAGTTAAGTGTCCCTAACCGTTCGTGGCTGCGCTGCGTTAGATGCGACATTAAATTGATTGATTGATTGATTGATGTATTGATTTATTGATTTTATGAGAATTGTAAGCCTTTGTTTTCAACGTTATTAAGTGATACATATGTTACGCCTGTCTGGGTTCGCTGGCCAGAACATCTATTGGGTTATTTCTTGAATATCACGTACTATAAAACAATTGACAGAAGGGTGAGCAAGAAGTCGTAAGAGCTGCACGCAAAGGCTAAATCGTATTTTTCTTTTAGTGATAAAAAAAATATTAACAGTAGTGCATAATGTGGCGTATCAATTTTTTGTGAACAATCTTGCTTTAATTTCGTTTAAAAAGTAAAAAAATGAGACAGGGAACATAGCAATCTTCATTTTCAAAGGAGAAATTTTGGAAACCCATGTTTTAAAGCACTCGCGTAACGCCCAGCATGGTTCTATTACACATCTTCGGTTCATTAATTGTCATTACGCGAATCTTCGGGTTGCTGTCGCTATCGGCGTGTTCCATACGCGGTGGTGCTCCGGTTAATTCTTTCCGAAGAGGGAATTAGCAAGAAATCTTTAATGAACTCCGCGATTTGATCATTAAGCGAAAACCAAAAAAGAACTACAACTTCTTTGTATAGTGCGATTCGCGTCATTCGCTTAATTGTTTGAGGGGACGGAAAAAACAAAAAAAAAAAACAAAAGTGAAGGTTTTAATGAGGCGCACGTTTCGCAGGGACTCTGTCACCGAGAACGGCCCAAGCTTTCGGTATTGAGAAATACCGGTCTTTCGTTGCTTCGCTATAAGTTTGCTTCAGTTGTGCGTAAGTTGATTACAGCGCGTTCCGCAATGATCTGTCAGTTTAGCGTCTCGTACTCAGATTTGGGTGCGCGTTAAAGAACCCCAGGTGGTCAAAATTTTCGGAGCCCTCCACTACGGCGTCTCTCATAATTATATGGTGGTTTTGGGACGTTAAACCCCACAAATCAATCAATCAGTTTAGCGTCTCGTTCATACCCTTACTACAGCTACGCAGTACGCATGGATGACAGTTCGATGTTGTATTGCGATAATATAAGCGCATGCACTATCTTTCGTCTTCGATAACGTCCTGAAAAACAGTTGCCTTGCAAGAACAAAGTCAGACATCGTTATATAATTGCGCACATAAACTATAGCTTCGAACCTTTTACGTGACCTATCGTAGTTTTTTGCATTACGGCTTCTGGCGAGGGCTGTGTTATGAAGCACATGCCCCCTATCTATAAAGTCTTTCATACCAGGCTGTAGAAAAGTATTCCGCCTTTTTGGGGGCAGGCTTGCTGGCCTAGATTGTGAGATTGCGATGCAGGTAGGTGTTGTAAAGCGCCCGACTAAAAGTGTCGGCACCTTGAGAAGCTGGTTCTTAAACGTGCGTGCCACAACGAAAACAGCAAGTAGCGTTTGCTTTGTTTATGCAGTCTGTCGAGCATGATACAAATGGTAGATATGTTTTATTAATGTTATGGAAAATGCGTTTATGGTCAGATGTAGTCGCACTTTGCCCGAACAATAGTTCAAGAAAGGTTACGTTAAAAATTATGTATTGGAACAGTGTGTTCGCATGTGCAGCATATCCCTGATTTATTACATTTTAAATCTTTTTCCCGTGCAGCCACCTTTCTTTTGTTTATTCAGTGGTAAGGATGACGTGCCAGACCCAACAAGAAAGATGTACGCGCTGCTTCGTAATTATGAATCCACATATTTAGAATTCCGTGTTCGACGAAGTGTGTCGTAGTTGAATTGCTTGCGTAACATGCTGCAAGTATTTGACGATATGGATGTGGCACCGCCGTGGTGGTCCAGTTGCTAAGGCACTCTGCGGCTGACCCGCAGGTCGCGGGCTACAATCGCGGCTGCGGTGGCTGCATTTTTGATGGAGGCGAAAACGCTGTAGGCCCGTGTGCTTAGACTTTGGTGCACGTTAAAGGACCCCAGGTGGTCGAAATTTCCGGAGCCTTCCACTACGGCGTCTCTCATAATCAAACGGTGGTTTCGGGACGTTAAACTCCGCATAACATTATTACGATATTGATGTGCTATATAACGTATTTAGGTTGTGCGCAGCGACGTCATTAGCGAAGAGCCGTGTTTGTTCGTGGCACACGCACGCCGCACCTGGTTTCGGTCTCTATTTCGGCACAGATTTCGATCAGATTCAGGCTGCTTCTTTTGTGGCGTTGAAGTGAGTCAAAGGTGCGAAGGTGCTTTTGGGTTGTACAAGATTACAAAACTGCGTGAGAAACCACAGTGCACACTGCGCTGTCTTTCAATATTTTTCTTTATTTTGAAAATAATGCACCGTCCATAAATACTCAAGATGTATAGCTGTACTCCCATACTACCGCGTCACAGGGCGTAGCACAGATAGTCCACCTACAGCACAACTAATTAAAAAATCCTATTGACTCACCCGGAGGAGTGAACGTGCTGAGTCGGCGTCATCGAAGCCACCAGGCTGTTGTATACCATCGTGCCGTCACTGGACAGCTATCGTTATAAACCTCAGCATAGAGTGACAGAGTTCTTCGAACACGAAATTTAGCTGAAGGCACCACCGCACGAGGAAAGACCAGCCCTTTTGTCGAAACACTGGCTTCGGCGACATTCGCCGTATTTCGCAGTTTCTTATCACTTCAAGTTTTCATCTTCACACGTGCTTCTGTATTGTTTAGGTCCAAGCAGGTGACGTCATTTAAACCTATATCAGCGTGTTATGGGCTGTCCGTAAGTATAGCTGCCGCAATAACCTCCTAGACTTACATACTTGTAGTCCCAACGATACATATATGCTTTAGTGTATGGATCCACGTAGTTATGTTTAATTTCAAACTGCTCGTGTATGTCATCAAAGTGAACCTGAAGAATCAACGTTACTGTCACTATTTAATAGATGTTCGTCGCCCAAGCTCGCTCACTTCGTCGTTGCAAGTTCTGCAAGTCACTTTGTCCATCTTGAGAACCCGTTCAAAAGAAATGAAATGTGACGCGCTGCGTATACTGTACGACTTGTATTAATACTATTTATGTTTAATCGGGAAGCATCCACCTCCCTGTTTCTTGCTTTTTTTTTAATCAGTGGTTCCCTTTTCTCCCAGATTACTTCGCAACAGCTGCTACCAGACATGGGCGCTCAATTCAGGTGCCCGAGGATGACCTTCCCTATCGAGTGCCGCCGCGATGCTGCGTTTATGGACGCTCATTGAGCGTGATTCTGTCGGCAGCCAAGATCACTTCAACTTTGGCCGTTACCTCCAGATCGCGTCTCTTCTCGGAACTGTGTGTACAACGATTAAGGCGCGAAACATGACGCTCGTGTACTCGATGTTAACCTAACGGCCAAGGATCCGCTGTGTTCACTAAATGGGGACTCTTTCTCTCTCTCTTTGCCCTTACCCCCTTACCCCGCACAGTTTCATACTGAAGCTTCTTTCTAAAGCGCGCTTTTTGAACACGACGTCCACGTCGATGGCGTCGCTTTTTAAGGCGAAAGGCTTGTGTGCCTCATTGGACGAAAAATTCGACGTGATCACGAAGCGGTGTGGAAAGTACCACGGACCAATTAATAAATACTGTGGCTCTTCAAGTGGCTCGAGGCGCGTGAGCCGTGCGTTCGCTTCATATGCCGCATTATGGGTGTGCGTGTGTGCTCCCCATTTATTTTTCTAGTGTTTACTCTTATTTCAATCTGCCCCTTCTTTTCCCCCTGTGCAAAGTAGCACGCCCGTTATGCTAAATTGGTTAACACCCCTGCCTCTCACCTCTCTCTAGTTTTCCTTCTGTCGTATTTGAAGCGGTTGCGTGAAAAAAAAAAGAAGATTCAGCGCAACTTCAATACTGGGATGTTCGTGGGTCTGGTATATAGTGAATGTTGCTATATTTATATATATTATTATTGTCTACTATAGCGAGCGAATAACGATACGTATACTCAAAGATCCCGGATTTTATCTTGCACATGACGCATACGTTATCCCATCAAAGGCGGCCAACGGTGGCGTCAAAGTGAAATTCTTGTAGTACATATGAGACCCCGCTTCGAAAGTACAAAAAAATGGGATGGGTCAGAAATTGTCGTGGCAGTGACTTTGATGCTGACTTGTACGCTGTGTACTTTTTTTGTTTTTTCGATGCCAAGACGTTATATTAGATGTGTTAATCTGTTCGTTGAACATTGTTCTACGCGTTCTTGATCCGCGAACGCGATCCCTCAAAACCGAGCCATGTACAGCGGCGTTCAATATAAGTTGTCACACGGTAGCCATCTCGTATAGTTAAACCTCAAACCTGTACTACAACACCAGCAAACCTGGAAATGGCTTTGTAGTGCCAACAGTGCTTACGGAGCTGACTGTTTCAATGTCTGTGGTATAACCTGCAATGTTGGCGCCACTTTGACTTTTGGCATCATGTTCCAACTCGTATTGGGAGCGACTGTACAGCTTCGCTGTGAATCCGTCTTCTTTAAAAGGTTGTATGTGCTCTCGCCTTCAAGTCACCATAAGTGCGTAAAGGACCTCGGTCATTTTAAAGATGCTAGTCTTTTTAGGGATACTTCAACACTTGAAATATTGGTCCGTCCGTCCGTCCGTCCGTCCGTCTGTCTGTCTGTTCGTCCGTCCGTCCGGCGAAAGTTTAATCATTTGCTCAACGTCCAGCCATCTTGATCTGGTAGCGGGGTTCATACTTGCGAACATTGTCGATCAAAAAACAAATACGTATATCTGAGGCACAACGTCAATACGTAAGTATTGGGTGTTGTGTTTCTTTACTAGAAAATGCGTAGATAAGTAATTCTAAAGGCCCTAGTGTTTCTTGCGCTTCGCTAAGACGATACGGTGCTGCCACATTACCTATGGCTCATCGTTAAATACAAGCTTTAGTTTCCCAACATTAATGCCAGATGGCGTCCATATCTCACTTAGCGCCTCTAGTTAAAATATAGTTTAGTATTGTTGCCCCGCCGCGGTGGTCTAGTGGAAAAGGTACTCGGCTGCTGACCCGCAGGTCGCGGGTTCAAATCCCGGCTGCGGCGGCTGCATTTCCGATGATGGCGGAAATGTCGTAGGCCCGTGTGCTCAAATTTTGGTGCACGTTAAAGAACCCCAGGTAGTCGAAATTTCCGGAGCCCTCCACTATGGCGTCTCTGATAATCATATGGTGGTTTTGGGACGTTAAACCCCACAAATCAATCAATCAGTTTAGCATTGTATTTCGATGACATTTGCAGTGAAGCATGCGAATAGGTGGCCATTTTTTTTAATTACTATGTCTTCCATAGACAACCTGTTTCCGTGACGCCGTGTGATGCTGCCCACCAAGAAAATTCGCCTGGCTTCGACAGTGCCGTATTTGCTTGCAGACTGCTGCAGCGTAAGCTAATTGTTGGCTACCTAAGGCTTATGTCGGTTAATGGTCGTTGTCCGCCACTGTAAAAGGAACGTTGTATTCACTCCGTCTCATTTTCATGACTGAGTCGTCTACCGGTTTCTTTTTGTTTCTTGGTGCAAACTGACTCGCAAACTGTCACGAATTGTGCGCCACGCTTCTCGGCCGTGAATCCCGGCGCTCGGTCAGCGACGCCGCGTGCTAATGGATTTGGAACGGCCTCGACGTTCGAGCCTTGCACGCAGTTGGTGCGAGTTTGCGTGGTCGCAAGAGACGACGACATCATCGCCGAATCGAAATGCCGTTTCCGCCGCCCACTCGTGGGGAATGCGAGTTTGCATTTCCTGAGTGCGCTCAGTGCTGCGCAAAGAAGCGACATAAACAGCGAAACAGGCTCTCCGCGAAAGCGCCGATCGCAATCGCTGTCGTGTAATTGCTCGGTTTATTTGTGCGTACAGTCACATGGACTCGAGCTTTTGCTTCTACTTTTTCCCCTGTTCTTTTTTTTTTTTCTGTGGCCGTCTCTATTATTGCTGCAGCAGGAGAGGGGGAGAAATAAAATTTGAAAGAGGACTTTCGTAGGCCTCCCGCAATAGCGGTGAAAGCAAAGGAAGTGTGTGCGTCGATATCATTGATTGATTTGATAGATTTGTGGGGTTTAACGTCCCAAAACAACCATATGAGTATGAGAGACGCCGTAGTGGAGGGCTCCGGAAATTTCGACCACCAGGAGTTATTTAACGTGCACCCAAATCTGAGCACACGGGCCTACAACATTTCCGCCTCCATCGGAAATGCAGCTGCCGCAGCCGGAATTCGATCCCGCGACCCGCGGGTCAGAAGCCGAGTACTTTAGCCACTAGACCACCGCGGCGGGGCTGTGTTTTGCAAAGTGTTTTTTGCATCGGTTTTTTTTGTACCAATTTTGCCTTGTACAGTTTTTTTGTATCTATGTTGTACAAATTGTGCTTTTGCATCTCTGTTTTCTACAAACTGTATTCTGTTCACTGCTTCTTGCATCTGTGTTTTGTACAGTGTGCTGCAATCATCAGCAACACAGTGCACCGATGTTTGAACGCACATGCAGCGAATCTCACAGTCCGCCTCGTGGCTCCGCTTTCTTACTTGACAGTAGCAATAACGAAGGTACTATATCTAAGACGGGACTGGTGTAGAAGTAATCGGTCATGCGTCACCGCATACGATCAACTTATGCCGCATGGCGACAAGCCTCGTTGTTCATGTCTTCTTACGGCTAAAACGATCATGCCGCGGTCATGTAAATGGGCTACGACCAGCATGCTACATTTGTTAGAGCGTATATTTTTAACGCGTATATATCCTGCTTTATGAAGACGATAACGTGACGTGCCGTAACGTAACGTATCGCGATGGGGGACGCCAACAACCTCGTTTTCTCTATACACTGCACAGACTGACAAACGAGGTTCGCTGCTCCCTTTCCGGCTATAGCTGTAAAGGAGGAGCCCCGTTCCTTCGCTCTTGGTGGTCGGACAGTTTGTTTCCACAGAGTGCTTTCTTGGCAACTGTTGCCCCGCTAAAGCTCCCCCTGCTGCTTGCACGCGGCGATACCATGTTGCACTCTTGCGGCTATTTAGCGTTTGCAAATGGCTTGAACGTCCAACGTACGCCAGCCTGTTTGGCGATGTTTATGTGCTCCAAGCTGCTTTCTTTCATGCTTCGCCATAACCTAAAAGTTATTCGTTTATTTTTATATGTTAGTGTGGTCTTCTCTTATTCTTCCTCATAACTACTACTTCTGTTCACAACATATTTATTTAACGGTCGCTAGCTTTCCTGTGACTCCGTTGGCGAGTTCCCTGCGGCTGCCGTGTGGTAGTCAGTAAACGCGCTGACTCCTTTACCGAGGCTAACGCTCGGTCATTCACTGCTCGTGGTGCCTTCGAAGTTTTGAAAAGGCATACGTGAACGAACCTTTTTTGTTGTTATTTGCCTATTTATTTTTCCTCTGTATCTCCCTTTTGTGGAGCGAACTGCTAGAAAGAGAAGCCAAGCCTACTCGGCGTTTCTGAAACCTTTCGAGGCTCTGTTGGTTGTGTATTTGGAGGCTCTCTCTCCGTGTTTGAGTAGGAAGGCTGGTATCGATGGTGAACAGCTGGCGGTTGCTCGCTAGAAAGGTCGTGACCCTGTGTGTAGGCATCTTTCAAAAGTGTACACGAATTCTTTCCACAATCAAACGTCCCCTCAACCCTCGTCGTTTGAACTGCCGCTGACCTGTTCTTTTCTCGTATTTCTCTCTGTAGCGCAGTTTTTCGATCGAACATTGAGTGGACGCAGCGGTGTCAGTGAAACGTGTTGCCCGAGAAATATAGCGTTCGCACAAATTGAACTTGATTCTCGCCGGATTGGAGGTGCAAACACGAAAATAGCAACGAGGGAAGTGGAGAATGACATGGTTAGAAAATCTAGCCGGCTCGTAATGCTCGTGTTTCTTGTCCATTGTTTCTCACTGGCTTGTCTTTTTGTTTGTTCTTTGTTTTCCCTTTTTTTTCTACGCGATAAGGTGGAGCACGACTCTATGTGGGAGACAATGTTTTCAAAAGAGCGATTACATACAATAAATACGCAGTGTGCGCAGTAGACATGACGTGATTAAAACTGCGCGCTCAAATTCTTATTCTTGGTTCTGCCTGACAAACATTCATTCTCCCTATGGACGTGTGTGTGTGTGTGTGTGTGTGTGTGTGTGTGTGTGTGTGTGTGTGTGTGTGTGTGTGTGTGTGTGTGTGTGTGTGTGTGTGTGTGTGTGTGTGTGTGTGTGTGTGTGTGTGTGTGTGTGTGTGTGTGTGTGTGTGTGTGTGTGTGTGTGTGTGTGAGAGAGACAGACAGACAGACAGAGTGGAAGGATAAATTACTGTTATTTTCGCCAACTGCAATATACGAAAATCAGAAGCAAACTAGTTATAGGAAGACTGTAAATGTGAAGTCGAGTGCATATTGCGTATCGGATTTCTTAGACGCAGAAGGACGGCATGCATAAGCGACGATCTTCAACAGATGCATATGCTCAAACTGAAGCAGCCTAAAGCCAGTATACATGTACCAAGACGTATAAGTAACGCACACAAGACGGCCGCAGCCGTGAGGCACTCAATGGGTCGGTTGGCAAGCGTTGGACGCGGGTTGCTTAATTAAGCTAATCCCCCTGGAATATTTTGGGCCGTGATCTTTGCCACCACCATGTCTGATATGGGAGGAAAACATCTGCAAACAACGTCCATATCACGTTGCCTTGTATATGATATATCATCATCTTAACGGCCTTAAGGTTGAGCATGCCGTGGTTATTTTGGCGACAAGAATAATCCCGGGCCGTTGAATCAATTAGTATTTCCCCACCCTGATTCCATGGCGCCCCTCCTTATATTTTGAATAAGTAATGTAAAATCCAATTACTCACTTCTTTGTGCTTTGTGATGTAGTTAGCATTGGGGATGTTCTATTTATTTTTTCGTTCTCGAAGTAGGGCTCGATGTCTCGCTCAGCTTCACCTGTGCCCTTAGAACTTCGTAGTGTCTTTTGCTGCTGTTAACTCGGTGACTTTTCTCTTCACAGCGAGATGGGAGGTGAAGCCCACACTGAAGTTTTTGTTTTTTTCTTCCTGTCCACGGTCAGTGGTCGACTCGAATGAAACCTTTACTTTACGAAATTGAAAACCCTGTAATGTCTACCACTTTTTTTTTCGATACCGCTGACGACAAGATAACCACGAAAACAAAGCATTCAGCCATAGTGGTGAAAAAGAAAGAAAGAAGGAAAAAGAAAAATGGAAGAGAAGAACGCCGATGTCCATCGGTGCGCAAAACGCAATGAACCAGCACGCTATCGCGGTTGCCGAAGACACGCGGATACCGCCACTGAAGAATAATGAGCCCCGCCTAATGAAGCTAAAGATAAAAAAATATTCTTGCGCACTTTACTTATATAGAGTTAAAGTTATATAAGCCTGCGGTGTCGTAACTTCTTTTTTGTCCCCGCTGAAAAAAAAAAGAGGTCAATAAATGAAACTAAGGAAGTTTTGTTATAGGACAGTGCCTCCAACATGTCTTTTTTTTTTTTTTGTTCTCATTCTCACACTCGACCGACCATCTGCGCGTTCTCTCGGACGTGGGACAAAAGAGCAAGATTCCAGGAGATTGCCAATATTAATCTCGGAACCCCACGCACCCGAGGCTCTCATAACTGCCGTTGGAAGCGGCAGTGTTGGTGGTGAGGAGGTGGAAGATTATCTGCCGCTCTCATCTTCTTGTTCTCTCTCTCTCTTTGCAGTATGTGTACCCCCCCCCCCCCGCACCTTTTTTTTTTTTCAGCTTGTCCGTTGCGTGCGCTCTTACGCAAGAACAGCTGCCAATATATATCATCCTTCTTATTCTTATGTTTTGGTCGAAAGCTTCTCTTCCTGGTTAGTTCTATCTCGTGGGCAGTCAAGCTGTATCGCCTTTCTTCGTGAGCCCGCAGAAGAAACGTCCTTCCTCTTTTTTTTTCTCTCCTTGATCCCTTTTGTAGTACGGCAACCGCTGTGTTTCGCTTTGTAGTTCTTAAGGAATCTGCGCCGGTCGTCTTGTTTCCCGAGAATCGATGCCGTTTTGGCCGAGTTTATCTTCGATATTAACAATTTTGTGTATACTGGTCCGACGGTTCGGTATACACAAAAGAGTTGACTGTTGTGCGAGTTGGCGCTTCGACATAGAGACCACCATGAGAGCGCAGCTAAACACAACACGCAAGAAGAAACAGATGAGTTGTGTTTAGTTGCGCTCTCACGATTGTGTCTATGTCCGGTATACACACTTAACAGTGGCGCAGCTTGGTAAGTCGCTGGGGCAAGGCAGGGCTCGGCCCCTCACCCGAAAATTAAGGGGTGAGGACAGCTTTCATGTAGTTATCGATGACACATGCGCACACATAACCTTCTTTCTTCTCGAGCACACGCACGCGCGCTTACAAGCAGCTCATGCAAACTGGGAAGAGGAGGTCTGTTTTCGTTGTAGCTAGTTACCCTCCTAGAACGAGAGCGCTGCACTGCGTGTTGCGGCAGTTTTCTCATTTCGTGAGTGCACCGGGACCTCCTAAGTCGCGTCATGCAAGCAGAAGCTTTAATTAGCAAGCCGTGCGTGCCCGTCATGTAAGAGGTCGTGCGTAAACCTTTTTCGTGCTAGCTGTTCACGTACTTACGTTCAGAAACAAGATTGACGCACTCGGTTTCTTCTGGGTTGTGTATTCCGAGAATGTAGACTATAGCTGTGATGCGAGGTTAGACAAGTGGTGGTGGTGGTAGTGGTTAGAAGATGAGAAAAGGCACCTAATTTCTGCAACCCGTCGAGAGCACGGCGCAGTGCCTGCGGGGAAGGGAAAAGTGGAAAGAAGAAAAAAAGATTAAGTGAGCAATGGCACGGTGGTCATCAGCACGAACAGCAGTCCGGAAGCAAGGGTAGGGGTGGCAAGGGGCCCGCCCTCAGTGGTAGGAGAGAAGTGCTCAGTTCTGTCATTCCTGTAAGGGAGCATGCCGCAGTGTTAGGGGGATGGGGTAAGGGGGAGACATGGGGAAGAGAGGTTACCTGTGGGATATCATCATCATCATCATCATCATCATCATCACCAGCAGCAGCAGTAGCAGTAGCAGCCCGACTACGTACACTGCAGGGCAAACGAATATCCCGTGTTCCGCCAGTCAACTTGGTCGTGTTCTTGCTGCTGCCACTTTATACAGACAAACTTTCTAATCTCATCTGCCCACCTATCTTTCCGTCTCCCCCTGACCCGCTTGCCAATTCAGTCAGTTACTCTCAGTGACCAGCGGTTATCCTTCCTACGTGCTACGTGCCCTGCTCATGACCATTTCCTCTTCTTGATTTCAACTATGATATCCTTAACCCCCGTTTGTTCCCTGACCCACTCTGCTCTCTTCTTGTGTCCCTTAAGGTTACACTAATCATTGTCCTTCCCATCGCTCGCTGCGTGGTCCTCAATTTAAGCTGAACCCTCTTTGTAAGCATCCAGGTTTCTGCTCCGTAGGCAAGCACCGGCAAGATGCAGCTGTTTTAAACCATCCTCTTAGGAGTATACAACAGATCACTACTCATCAAAAACAGAGCGCTGGCGGTGGTGCGATTGGAAACCTGTACCTTCCACACAGCCAGGTTTACACTGATACTCGTCAGCAAGGACGGATTAAGTGGTAGATTGTTCGGTGAGCAGCCGAATATTCTTATTCGCAAGGGGAACACGATGATGTATGTTGAGTGATGTGCGTGTGGGCGCACTTGCGCCTTGCCTGCCTCTGCTCACTTCATATAATGGGAAGGCGGGGCCGAGCCGCGAGACGTATCGCCGCCTTACCGTAGTCGCCCTGTGTCTGCGTGCTTCTTTTTTTCCTCTTTGTTTTCTCGCCGTGCTCTGACGGAGAAGCCCTTCATCATATTTATCACGCTCGAGTGGTTCGAGAAATCGTCATTCATCACCCCGTGGTGAGTTTAAGAAAGCGACGGAAACGGCATAGTTCCAGCGAGCGTTTGTGTTACGCTGGAGCGCCTTTGGCGGTCTCGCTGGATCCATCTTACCTAATTACAACAGCGAAAAGAGAGAGAGAAGGGGGAAGAGGGAAAATGTTCTTTTTAATAAAAATATTTTTCACGCACTTTGATCTAATATCTTGGAAGCATGTTGTCGTGATCTTGCGATCCATCGCAAAATAAAAGTAAGGAAGCAAGAATACAAGTTAGAAAAATAGAAAGTAAATAATGGAACAAAGGAAAGAAAGAAAGAAAACAAAGAAAGAAAAGAGAAAGAAAAAATAGAAACTGACGTGACGAGTGGTGTGGGAGCATTCGTTTCTGGTGAGCTGTCGGTGCCGTACGAAAGTTCGCCTGTCATTTCTGTAATTCCTTCGGTGGCCAAGGTTATACACCTCAGTCCCTAGTATGCGGCCCGTCATTAATATTATTGTTTTTTTATATTTCCCCAGTCGGGCGTAATTTGCGATACGCTTTATCATCTCGCCGAAGTTTCAGCGTGATCGGTGTGGTATAATGAGGGCCGCGTCGAGCGAAATAAGTTGGCAGTGCCTGGTTATACAGAAATCGAGGCGTGTGGTCGAATAAATTTCTGCGCACTCGGTGCTCCCTCCCCCCTCTTTTTTTTTTTTTATACAGGTTGCGTGCCTCGGTTTCTATTCACCTTTTTGCTCTGTTTCGCTAAGTTGCTGATCGCGGTGGTTGCGGCATCACGGGGCGTCGTCTGAGGTAGCGAGGAAGGGCGAAAATGAATGAATAAATAAATAAATAAATAAATAAATAAGGTAAATAAGTAACGGATCGTTAACTGGACAGCATACGGCCCTGACTTATCGAGTTATGGACAGCGGCTGACTAGCGCTGTAATGTTAATCTTGCTGTAATGTTAATTTAATGTTAATTCAATACAGCCCTTATATGCTTTATGCTCATTGAAAATAATAATATCCGAGATTTTACGTGAGTAAACCTCAATGTGATTACGAGGAACGCTTTAGTGGAGGGCTCCGCCAAATTCGCCCGTTCTATGTTTGTTTACGTGCAGTGACATTGCACTGCTAGTCGAAAGATCTGTACTATTCCACGTCCATAGGTATGCGGACGCCGTGGCCGGTAGCGAACCTGCGACCTCCGCGGGTCAACATTCAAAGCAGTATAATCGCTATGCCACTAGGCTCAGTGGGAAGGCATTTGCAATTTTAAAAAGTGCTTGCATGTGAGCTGAAAAACATCAAAAGTGGATTTCGCACCGTTTCGCTAACCGACGCCATATATGGCAACATTTGATTCCATATATGGCAAATGGTAGCCACATATGCAGACGTATATGCCCATATATGGCGACATAGAATCCACATAAGTGCCATACATGGCATTTTCGTAAAGGCCATGGGTGGGATTTGTAGACTAGATTTGAAAACAATTGAAAACGATTCTTCTAGAAAAAAACAGCGCCATGATTGTTGCTGCGTGTTTTCGCAAAAGTCAAACCCTGGCTTGGCAGGTCAGCTATTTTCTCGCATGTGGCGCACCCGCCGTGGTAATTTTGTGGTTATGGTGCTGACCCGAAGGTCGCGGTATTGAATCCCGGGCGGCCGCCGAATTTTGACGGAGGCCAAAAAATGCTCGAGGCCCGTAGGCGTAGATTAAAGGCGCACGACAAAGAACACCACATCGCGGTCATTTCCGTCGCCCTCCACGTCGGCGCCTCTCATAATCGCACAGTGGTTTTGGGACGTTAAATCTCATATATTATTGCATTCTTCTATTCATTCTCCAGGTGCCCATTTTCATCTCTTGTTGATGGTAACCGTGTTATCAGTCAAACCTCTTCAGTTGGTTGTTTTGCTGTTAAAAGAGTTAAACGATTGTTATTTTACTCGCCCACAAGTAGACGCCGAAGGGTAAAGAAAAAGATAGTGAAAGAGGTTTCGCGGGTGTTTTTTTAGAGGCAAAGCTCGTTAAGCCGTGGGTGGTGCGTCCGCGATGTGTGTAGTAGTGTTAGTAGTCGTAGTAGTAGTAGTGCGTTGTAGTAGTACGTAGCCACATCCACAGACTAGTGAAGTGGCATGCGTGCACTCATTTCAATTGAACAGGAGACCCACCCACTCACGTTATTCATAAAGAAAAAAAGATAGTTGTTTCTGAATAAATAACGTACATCACGTCGTCTTGAGGTAGAGGTTTCCGTAGGTAAGTACCGGCAAGATTCAGCGGCCGTATACACCTTCCTCTTAAGGGTATACAACAGATCACTACTCATCAAAAACAGAGCGCTGGCGGTACTCGCTCCAACAGACTTTTTGATGTCATGTACCATCCTTCACTCCAATTCGGGCGCCCAACGCTGTGCGTGTGGGCGCCCGAATTCTTGCTATAGCTGTAAAAGATCGCCGTCGCTCCAAATGCAACTTGAGCGATACGACTTGTGTGCGGTTAAGACGAAGACAACAACAAAAAGGGAGCGCGTAATTAGCCTCGAACACAGATGACTACGGCGACGCAACACTTGCGGCCGAAAAAACGCGTTGTGAAAGTACAACAGCCTCAATTTCACGATAAACGCGGCAGCTCGAACCAACGCATTCAAGAACTTGTCAGCGTCGTCTGCTGTTGGTGATGGTTGCCGACCTCGAAAACTGAAGCTCCGCCAAGTGGTTGCCAGCCTCAACAGGCGTCGCGTCGAGCAACCAGAGTACGCATCAGAACCGCACACGCAAAGCTCATGCGGCTAGCGCTTGTGTTGCATTTTGGCGCCGGGCCGCCATTTCGCTCTCCGTTTGCGGGCGGCAGGGGTCCCGCCACGTGCGGAGCGGGCGTGCGGCTAGTGCGTGTGACGGCCCTTATAGGTCGCCAGGCGGCTCCCTCTTCGACCCCGGGGTAATTGTAGCGAAGCCTCCGAACTATGAAATGGGTCGAATTCTTGAGTACCTCCTAGTGGGGCTACCCAACAAGGACGCCGCTCACGCTGAGAGTCCGTGCTTGGCCGTGACTGTCGCGCCATGCAGTGTGTATGCTCGCGGGTTGCCGGCTAACAAACGCCTTAACAATATATATATATATATATATATATATATATATATATATATATATATATATATATATATATATATATATATATATATATATATATATATATATATATATATATATATATATATCCGCTTGACAGACACGGATGTAATTGAAATAGCGAAGCGGGTGGCGTCCTGTGGGATTGAATGAATGGCAGGAAGGAGTTGTAGGAGTAGTACACATCCGTAGCGCCATTCACTCACGGAAAGCATGTACATCCCACTTTCTGTGGGTAAATACCAATGCAATCTATCATTGTCCCCGCACAAGAAAACCTCGAGCAATAGACCAAAAACAGTGGCGCTGTTAAAAAAAGAAGAAAAATGCGTGCCTTAGAAAAATGTAAGTGAAGAATTCGAGGAAGGCTGCGTTTTAGTAACACTTTCACTTCTCGCGTAGGAACTATCCCTCCCTTCAGCGCAATGCCTAAGCCGCTGATCCGCAGTCGGATAACTCATCCTGCACGTTTCGACAGCACGTATAGTTTTGTTGATTTAGGGCTTCCCTTTCGAAACGGCACTCGCGTACTGCTGAGAAACGCCTTCTTTCGTTGAAAGCGCGACGTTTCTCGGTATTGGAGAATCTATCATCACCGTGCATGTGTTCGCGTTTAAATGTTGCTACCGCTGCCATCGAAACGCGCTCATGCGCGCGCCACTTGCCTCCTTATAACCACCGAAGATTTTTGCGCATAACCGCCGAAACAAAACACTGAAGGTTTTCCGGCGTCTTTGATTGGTTACATGCTCCTTCGTACCTCGTGGAGCAACGCTGTGGCTGTCAAGTCACCACGGTGGGTATAGAACGCCTACGTCGCGCTCAGCCAGTGACTTCACTTGGGACAAGAGACCATCGCTGTCACTGAATCACTACAGAGTCTTCAATGCGCGTTAGAGCTCCGAACGTGACAGGAACAAGTGGGAGACGGACCGGTCCGAATGAGGGACGGGCTCCCGTCGTGGGAAGAAAACTGGATCGACGTTTTCTCGATCGATGTTTCTCCCTGCTTCACGAGTGTACGGACGGTGGGGCAAGGCGGGTGATTTCTGTGCTGCATTGTACGTGGACCGGGGCATCTGCTATACTGTCGCTTCTCGGTGCTTTGCTGTGAGCTCTTCTTTCTCTCGCGAGTCAAACGAAAAAGAGAGGGCGACATTGCGACGTCGAGATTGTGCCGCTGTCCCATGTACCGGTCGGGGCAGTGCGCTTCGCTGCTATTGGCAGTAGAACGAGGAGAAAGCTGGCGATGGAGGAACGTTATATCAATCGTGAAAGCCTGTTTTGTCGGTTGTCTCAGCTCTCTTCTGCCCTGACGTTCGCCTTCCGTTGTCATGGGTACTCGTTTCGTAATGCGTTTGATGTGACCTTATCGGTGCGCCGGAAGGGTGCTTCCTGTACGAGCTTAGCACGCGCGATCGAGTGTTCTATAAGGCATACGGCCCCTGTCCATTGCGTTTACTTCTTTCGCTTGCAGCGATGCGTTGTAATGGCGATGCTACGTCACCTCTCGCTTCCTTCGTGTGCTACGTGACAGGGGACCGTAAAAGTACGATGCTTTAGTACAGCCTCAAAGCCTGAACGTTGTCGTGCAGGCTTCATTCAGCAGGGCGTTGCGTTTAGCTCAGCGTGTCGCGATCACTTCCTTATTCGCACAACTTTACGCAGCATGAACGTCGCTGGAGGGGTGGACGTGTACACAAAGCACTAAAGCTTTACTGTTCCGTTGAACTGTGTTACTTTGCAGCTTCCTCTGTATCATCACTGTTGATAGTTGCCTACTGCACGCAGTGTTTGTATTGGCTGTCCCCTTTCTTTGTTCCAGAGCGTTCCGAATAAATCGTACAATATCGCACTTGCATACTTCGCTGCGATGCACAGAAACGTCGTACCTGTTGCGAACTTATTACAAATAATGGGAATAATACCTTCGGAGGTTTGTGTAAAATGTGCACGGGAGATCGAATTACAATAATAACTGACGAGTTTGTGAGCGTTTCTTTAGCTTTTTCAGACAATGGTGTCAGTACTCTTCGACAACAATATCTCGCGCTCTATTTGGTGCCTTTTGATTTCGTACTTTCAAATCAATGTTGTCGATGGTTGCAGTCCAGTGTAGACATGTTTTTTGAAATGAATTAATCCCATGATGTTTTTTTTTCATCAGCTTCCCCTGAAATAGTTTGCCCCATTTATTAACGCACGCCTTTGGTCAATGAATATTGAGTCTGTGTGTGAACGTTAGTGCGTTTAAGTATATGCGAGAGTAGACGTTCGTGCAAACGTGAGGTGACATAAGGTTGATATTATTGCCGAAGTTTAGTAGATAAGACGAGAGGTGGGCAAAACAATGTCGAGCTCGCTCAGACTCTATCACGAAATGCACTTTGCGCTTTGAACTCTCTCGGACTCAGACTCGCCAAATTTTTTTCCCTACAAGAGTCACTCGAACTCGGACTCATCGAACTGTAAATCACTCGCGCCTCGGTCTGAGTTAGTCTGAGTGAGTCGACTCGCGAAGGAGTTTGCCGACCTATTTGATCACAATAGATTACTTTTGCTGGGGAACCTGGCTGGCACTGCAGCGGGATTGTCGTTGAATTGTAGTGGCGCCGTTGGACTTTTTATGGAGATTTTTTTTGCGTTTTAGAAGAGTATTTGCGTTTTAGAAGAGAGTGTATGAACGCATACGTAAACGGCGCATAAACAGAGCACCGATGACCGCTTGTGTCGCTTGTACCGTAACGTGTGTTTTGCTTCTGCGATGCTTAAGTGAGTATTTTTATATAGAATTTTCAGGTTTATTTGTGGTATTCTTTCTCGTTGTTTTAGTCGCGGTAGACAAGGTCGATGTATGTAGTTCTAGTAAATCCAAAGCTCTTCTATCGAACCTTGTCGCAGCGAGTTTTTTTTGCATTGCTGAAACATTAATTAGGTTGTAATAATGCTTATGTGGTTCACCATTGATTAATTTTGGGATTGTATATCTGAATTTCTATTATTGTGGTTGTTATTATTTTTCGCTGCTCTCTTATAACTGAATCGCTATATCCCCCGCTCGAGAGCTTTGATCGATATAATAACGAGCACGCAAATTTTCTTTTAAAGACCGCTCTCGCTGCTTCGGAAGACTAAATTGCTACCTGCCACAGCTCAATCGACGCGCTTGGCATTGTGCTTTCTAAAATCAATTTCGCGCGAGAATAAATTACACGCACCAAGCTGAACTTCACGTATCGTCCGTTTCCCACAGACAATGGCTGCTTGAACCTTCCTGCTAAAAAAAGAGATAATAATAATAACAAAATAATAATAATATTAATAATAATAAATACAAATATGGATGACAAGTGTTTCATTTCAGACCACGCAGTAGGCTGTCTATCACACGTTCGAAGGTAGACGGTGCATTACAAAGCCCGAAAGGCATCGCAATAAATTCGCACAGCTAGCTTCTGGGCAGAGAAATGATGTCTTCGCTTCGTCGGCAAGTGGCATGTGCAATAACACCGTGGTTTTGCATTCTTAAAGGCAAACCTTAAGCGTCCTCTTAAGTCTCACCCCACCCAAAAACTTTCTGCACCGAACGTAGCTTGTCTGTGTGCTATCATCAGCGCCTCCGCCTGCGTCACTTCATGCATCACCTGTAGTCAATCATGGCGCATATAAACCAATAAAGCGGGCACCTTCACCTAACAGTCACTCCTCCTTTGGTCTTCTCCGTTCTTAGCATTGTGGCGCGCATTTCTCACAAAGCTACACTTCCTAAGTTGGTAATTAATTCATTTTAATGGGACCGTACCCGGTTCTGCTCTTTTCAGTTCGCCGAAGACATTAAAGAACAAATGTCCACTCTGCGAGGGGGCAGAAAGAACGCAAGAGCAGAAAAAGAGAAAGAAAGAACTGAATGAATAACTGAATATTTAGTAATAGCAATGTATTCGCTGAAACCAAAGAACTATGAGAAAATGAACATAAGTGTTAAAAACGAAATTCATTTACTGATGGACCGGCCATCTTCAGACTGAATGATGAAAGCCGATCCGTCGTGGTTTCAATGTTAGTAGATGATTTTTTTTATTTTTATAGACGTGTGCGCACGTGGCACGGAGGGGCACATCACACGAGGGTATACATATCACACGAGGGGAAATGGCATGTCGGGTGCGATATATAACTAAACTTCTCGACCCCGTCTTATTCGTTTTATTTTATATGTCAATTTTCTTGCTTTTTTTCTCGATAGCCGTGACGGCGGCGAACAGAAACGAAAAGATGAAGGCTTCCTCGCTATGCACCCGCGACGCTTGGCCACTGGGAACTCGTTGTTGTTCGTTTGATGTCCGCGTACCGTTCGACATGTTGTCAACGACGCGCAATAATTTTTGCGGAACCATGGAAGTCTGATTATCATTGAATGACAAGATGTCGTATGGCCTTTCTAGCTCCTCGGTTGCAAAAGCGCGACCCTCTTACGGCAGCGTCAAGTGCCGACGACCGCAGCGACTGCGGAACTGTACGGTTGACGTGCGCGTGTACACTTGGAAGTGACAGCTCGAGGATAGGAAAGGCTTAGAGAGAGAGAGAGAGAGAGGGTATCGAATGAGACCGCTCGGTAAATAAGTATGGGACGAGGAAAAGAACACGGAAGTAAACGACGGTGGAAATGTCCGCCTTCCACGAACCCGTAGGTGCAATGAAAATATATAAACATCTGTAGTGGCACTACCAGCGAGTGACAGTCTTGTTACTTTTCCCAGGCACTTCCGGTCTTCCGAAACGTACTTTCGGTTTTCCAAATATGCATGAAAATTCTTATACACATTCATGATTGGGGTTCAAGTGAAGTGTTCACTCTTAAAAAAAATGGAGTGACGTACTCTCCATTTAGGGAGGAACGGCGATATCCCCAATGTTCGTCTTCAAATAGAGAAACGTTGCTCCCTCATCCACGGAGAAACACGTTCCTCCTTATGAAAATCAACATGGCTGCCCCCCGGCGAAGCGAGTAGGCTTAGCAAATGCAACGATTCTCGACTGGTAAGGAGTACACGGCACTGAAAGTTACAAAAAACGGTCCCGCTGAGCTTGATATTGAACGAAATTATTATAAAAACAAGCAGACGAACCTGTGGCGGTGAACACATCGCGAAAGAGAACGATGGAGCAAGTACGTTTCGTTCGGTCAGCGAAGCCACGTTCACTCCGAAAGACACGGTTTCTGCAGAGCCCTCACCTGAAGAGTGCATGCTAGGCTTGCTGTATTTATTTCTCGCAGGTTCACATAGTGTAGCGACGTTATCCATGCGCTTACGGGTCCGCAGGTCACGAGATGTGCCTCCAAACCGTACACTCGATCGCAGCGAAACCATTCCGAATCCGTAGTGCAGCTTTGATAGATAGATGTTCAACGATATATAAAATGGCTGGAGGTGTGAGCGCGTCAAAGCAATGAAGTAGGTGGTAGGTGGCGCCATCTGGAGGGATTGTTAAAAGTTAAAAAAAAAAGTTGACTGCCGCGACGTTTGTTGTTATTACCCACTATCACGGCTCCCTTGCGGATATTTTACGCATCAACCCATTCAAGACCACTTACGGACTCCGAAAGCCCATTATGAGCTGATGCAATCTATACAGCTACACATGCACGCATGGTCGCATATATAGTACACAAATAGTACGCAACAAGTACACTAGCGTATACGCTCACAAGTACGCAACAAGAGCACAATCAACCATTCAAAACCAACGGCTCACACCTCGACGTGTTTACTCACACTATACTGTGAAAGCGCGCCAGCTTATATAGCGATGAATTTCAACTGACCTGAGTGGCACAGGTTACAAGTAAGTTTTCTTACACTTTTTTTCACGTTTTTTATCAATACCACAACATGCGCACACGTAAATATATTGTATCTGATGCTTAGGTAAACCTTAGTTAATCAATGGTTGCACAGTAATGAACGGAATAATTACTAGAGCTTATCAGGTTTTCACGAAGGCGGATGCCCCAAGCCGTGCTTAGAAAACCCACGGCAATTCGAACGCTGCGCCATCTGTCGACCACTGCCACAGTTACTTTTTTTTTCTTGAAGCCTCTGAGAGTGCAAACACTTGCCACGCGTTAGCCATTTCGGAGGTCACGTTTTTTTTTCTTCTTCTTACTTGGAGAGGGCGCAGCATGCAGACCAAACTTTGTCTTCGTCGTGGTAGGTGTTCTGTGGTCACGTCGACCTCGTTTAGTTGTTTCGTCTTAACGTTTGCTTATATTCTTTTTACGTGCGTACCACAAGTGTGGCCGTTAGCCATAGATATAGTACACCACTAGCCCTTCAATGACAATGTTTTAATGCGGTAACGACCGTCCTAGCAGTGTGTACGTACGTTACAACGCGGGTCTTGCGAGATAAATAAGCGATGACCTCGCATCCGACGGTATTTTTTCGTGAGCCATGACAGTGGCTGTTGGCGTCGCGGGAGCTCTCATACTTGAGTGGAGGAACTATCGCTGCAGTGCGCAAGTTTACTATAACTTTATAGAATGTTGTGCCTGCATGCTTTTCTGCTTCAGATGCCTCTCGCGATTCGCCTCGCGTGTCAACTTGCAATCATAGTGCGTGCCACAATTTTGTTGTTAGCGCTGTGGCTGTGGTGGTTATTACTCTGGATTCGGAATACTCTTTTCACAAAGGTGAGTGAGCGTTAGTACTTACTTGCTGTGCACAGCTGCTACTAGAAGTGCATTTTGTGTTGAGTTTCTCACGACAAAGGAGAATCATGGACGAGAAAGACATACTGCTCGCGTGCATAATTCCTTCCTACTTCTCAGTGCTGGCATGGGCAATTCAAAACGAATGCGATTGAGAATTTGGTTTAACCTACAGAAGTCATTGGTTCACTTTTCACAAAAGTTTAGTTATGATGATGTTTCAAAAGTTTCTGATGGTTGTAATCTAGTCTGGCGAATAAACGCTCGGTGAAACTTCGCAGCCTGTTTCCCTTTGTGCTTTCACCTGCCGGGGTAGCATAGCCTTATTGGGTGTCGTGTGACTATGCTGATGGACGCAGGTACGACTTCCGGCCACGGCGGCCGTATTCGAATGGGGGTAAACTGCAAAGAACATCCATATGGTGGTAGTGGCACGTATAACTCTATCAATTGTATATGATCGTACTTTCACGCATGGGCTGTACAGTGGTATCAGGTTTCCTAGAATGATGAAAAATTAAGTGTGATGCTTTTTTACGCGCCTCGTTGAATTCATGAGTGCTGTTGGTGCCGTGCGAAACTAAAAATGCGTGGGCTTACCAACTATTTCGACACCGAAAAAAATTATTATTTTTTTTTTACACTCTAAGGTAATCGATAAAGCAAGACTGCTTGGGAAGCAGAGCTCCTTGTATTCGTGACAAATTGGTAGTATGAAACAACACGAGACACACATGGAAGTGTGCGGAGCATCGTGCGAGTGCCTGACGATAAAAAAAGAGAGGCTTTTACTCTATACTAATAAAACAAAAGAAAACGTCATTCCTGCATTGCTTACAACAATCTTAGGTTAAAGCAATCGTTCGCGACTGGCCACGGGCGGCTATAGGCTTGGCGTGCGCATGCGCGCGAGCAAGACCCCCCGTGATTGAGGAGTAACTTGAACGCTGAAGGAGGAACGTTGCTCCTTTGGTCCTTGCCGCGAGAGGGCGCGACGGGTAAAGCGCCCGAAAGGGAGGAAGTCGCTGCGCCGAAGGAGGAACGGAGCCCGTTTCTCCATTCTCGCTCCCTTTTTTTTTAGAGTGTTGTATTAGGTACGTACGATATCGGAGCGCAGGTTTGCCTATGCGCCAGTTATAAGTCTGTGCAATTAATAAAAAAATAATTGAGTTGACCTAAAGATGGTGAGCAGTTGTGATGGTGAGCGTGTCAATGTCGATGGTGATGGTGAGCGTGTCGACCTAAATAAAGATGGTGAGCGTGTCGATGCGCCTCAGTGCTTAAGCTTAGCGTACTTCTAACTTGCTAGCGCATGCCTTTTGCCGCTTACACATTTAACGAACCTATTTTTTTCTGTCATTTTTTGTAATTTTGTTTAGACGCATTATAGGCATTTGCTAACAACGTAATATGCGATGCATGGAGGCGTATTTGTGGTGGTAGGGATGAGAGGGAAAAAAAGACGCCTAATTTCTGCGGCCCGTTAGGGGGCACGGCGCAGCGTTAACGAAGCGTAGTCGTGCTCGGATAAGACGGGCTGGGGGTGGGATGTGGGGAAAAGTGGGAGGGTCGTCTCTCGTTTCCTCCCTGCTTTCGGGTAGTAAAGGCCTCAGTGGGAATTTTTCGGGAAGTAGGGGTTGTCTGCGGTGGAACTTGAGTCCCCTCGGGTGCACGCCCGTGTAAGAAAACACTGCAAAGCTTTGTCGACGTGCAAAAAAAAAAAAAAATGTTGGCGATCTGAGCACAATCTTGCAGTGACCTTGAGAAAAATTTTATACTGCGTACCTGATAATCGTGTTTTCGCGTCTAAAGCTCTATAATTCTATTTAATTTATATTTATTGACGTGCACATTGTGCGCGCGTGTAGTATGGATGTTTTTGTAATTACGCAAGCCGGTTCTCCTCCCATGCACTGTTCGAGGGAACCGATGCGTGTGGGAAAGATTATTCGCCATCTGCGACTATCAGGGCTTGCATTATCATTACAACAGGTGTGCGCACTGGCCGTGGGCGGTCCCCTAGTCACGTAAGAGGGGGGGGGCGCAATTGCAGGTCCATTGATTTTCATAACAAAAGGGGGCGCTGCGGCGAACCACCTTCGCCCCCCTTCCCCTGAAGGGAAATTGTGCACGCGCCCATGATCGTTATACACGACCCTTACTCGCAGAAGTACTCGGCTTTATAGGGAAACGTGGGTGGTAAAGAGAGTGGCTGAACAAGAAAAAAAAAATGGGAAGCGAGATGGGATAAGCCAACAAAATACAATGAATAAAGCAAATGCCCCCAAATGGCATTGCGGTGTAAGCAGAGATTCAAGGGTATGAGGAAATCGGTGGTGGAGAAGGGGAAAAGCGAGCATACCAGACTTCGAGTGCTTACGTGTATACTGCTTTGCCCAGCGTTCTTGCAATCGAAAACGAGGGTAAGTGGGAAAGGGTGACGCACGCG
This sequence comes from Rhipicephalus microplus, assembly GCF_043290135.1. NCBI lineage: Eukaryota > Metazoa > Arthropoda > Arachnida > Ixodida > Ixodidae > Rhipicephalus > Rhipicephalus microplus. The sequence continues at coordinate 83,070,064 of NC_134702.1, read as the reverse complement.
GCACGGCGGAAGGATTTAATGGTCGCGGTGGTTAGAAGAGGAAGAAGGCGCCTAATTTCTGCAGCCCGGTATAGGGAGCACGGCGCAGCGCCTGATTTAATGAGTCCTCGTCCCACGCAGTGAGGCAGGAATGCCGAGACGTCACATCCCTCGTCAGCCATACGACGAGGCAGCTATCCCACGGAGCAAGCGAAATAGCGCAATGGAGAGAGAGAAAAGAAGGAGGGGGAAGAGGCGCGCGCAGAGAGGAAGCAGCAGCTGCGTGGCACGCGCCGCTCTTTATCCAAATAAAGCGAATCGGGCGTAGTGGCGAGGGAGGGCGCGCAGTGGCTAGCCGCGTTCTTCGTTGCCAAGCTTTTTCCAGAACACCAGTAGCGCCGTCTTCCTTCTCCTCCCTACTCTCCGCACCTTCCCCATTTGCCCCGACGGACTTGCGTACCCTCGCACTGCACTTTGCACTGTTCCATGTCAGTGACCCGGTACCGCTTCATCGCATGTAGTTTCGTTTCATTCCCTCTTCCCTCCCTGTACTCCTTAGGTACTTTGCTTAGAGCGTTACCTATTTTTTTTTCTCTCCCGAAACTGCCCTCTTCTCCTGTCCGTGCCGCTGCATCTCCCGTGTTCCTCGTTTACGTGCTCGTAATGCCACGCTCGTTTGCCGCAACCCGCGGAGGCCCAGGGCTCTTGATGTCTCCTCCGAGGCAAGCTCTTGGGAGGACAATTGATGGCTTCGTTGCGCCCGCGGTGGTGTTTGCCCGCCAGTTCTTCAGGCTGCTGTGCGTACTTATGTAAAAGACGGACACCTGCGGCGTCTTTCCGTTCTTTTGTTGTTCTTTGCGCGAAGGCCATTTTTTACTGGCTCTCCCCTTCCCACTCATTTTGACGATGTCGCTCACTTCTGACCGAATTCAGCGTGTCTCGAGTTGAGAGGACTTATCGCGCTACCGCGTATTAAATCACGTGTACCACCAATGGGTTATGTTTTCTAATAATGGTTAAGTTATGGTTAATGCTGAAAATCTGCTGTCATATGACTACGCGTGCAAATTGAACGTAACGATCTTGCTGTGTACGTATTCTTCTTGTTTCTTACACCGTACCGTGTGTAAAGGTACATCCGTCAAGTATTAAGCCTGGTTCTAGTAAAAAAGAACCCATATAGGTGCTTTATCGGGGCCCATATTCAGGCCTTGCAAACTTCTCCCAGTTCCCAAAGTTCATAATAATCCTGAAAGGTCGCTGTTTCGGTGGTGTTCTCTCCGGCCATGGGCATGTAACGAAGGCTCTGAAAAAGGTCATGGCAGGCGGTATTCAGATAGCCTTTGCAGAGCATGTATCGCTCTATAAGCGCTGTATTGACACCCGATGAAACTATAGTTTGAAGAATCCTAATATTATGTACCGATCGGAGCTATGATTTGGATTTACAAGATCCAGTCTCAACACCTACAAACTGTGTACACTAACGTATCCGCTGCAGATTGTTTGGGTCCACTTCTGAATCGATGCGTGCTTCCGGTATCTAATTGATAGGCGTTATGTTATGGGTGTGTACAGCACATTATGGAGCTGCCGAATGTTACGCACAACCGCGTGCGTAAATAATGGGGCATGAATGCGCAAGGAAAGAGCTTCGCATGTATTTGTGTATAAACGTGGCCAGTAATAGTGCCATGTCTTATATTGAATGATCGGCGTGAACCAATAGATTTGGGCTATCCCGAATTCATGAGAAAGCAAGGTGAAGCAGGAGTATTCTGTGAGAAAATAAAAAGAAAAGCTTTCCTTTTATTGATTTTTTTCAATAAACTTGGTATGAAGAGAAAAGGAGGAAAAAAAATGACTGAAGGGAAGGGAGCACGAAAAGAAAAAAAATAAAGAAAAGAAAGTAAGATAGAAATATGCAAAACCCATTGTCGCTTACCACTTAACATACGAGTGGAGTAAAAAGATGAATATGGTGGTGGACATAGAGCCCTTTCTAATTGGATTTGCGTCACCTGCATTGTGACATTTCGTGCATGCATGCACGTATTGTGGGGTGATTTTTTTTTTCGCTTTCTTATAGCCGAGTGGTTTCACGTCTTCATGCCATCGCTGAAAAACGCTTGCGTATGTTTGCCTCTAAGTTTGCTTGCCTCTAAGTTTGCCCAATATTATCTCCACCTTTGTTTCAGGCTACGCCGCCGTGTGTCCGCTCAGTTAGGACGTCTACCTTTGAGTCTGGGACAAGGGTGAGTGTTTCGACCCCTCTCTTTCTCTCTCCTTCCTGGTTTTTTTTGTTTCTTTTTACTTCTTTCTCGTCGTTCAAGTGCGGGCGCTTTAGGGGCCCGGGCTCTGGTATATATATGCTATTGTATGCTGTGATCGCTTGGCGTAACGCGCGCAGGCGAAAGAAACCACGTATACAGCGCAGCCACCTGTAGCGTATTGATTGCGTGCTCGCGCCAACACGTTTTTTTTTTTTTCTCTTCTACTTCGAGCGCCCTAACGATCGTAATATTTAAGTACGGAGCACTTTGAAAGCTCGGGTATGCTGTCGTCGCTTCGCATAACGCAGACAAAATCGTTGATAAATATAGAAGAAAAGAAGAAAGTGAAAAATTGAAATAGATAGTGAAAGAAAGGACGAAAATGGATATGAATAGAAGAGAAGGGGAAAAAAGAGGAAACTTAAAAGAAACAATTAAGCAGGCTGCGCGTCTTCCAACTTTCTTTCGAGCTTCACACTACTATAGTGCGAGGCTGCATAATTTTTTTCTTTTCGTTTCATAACGTTGTTTCCCAGTGGGGCTCTCTGCACCTCATAGGCCGTCATCAGCCGACGCGTCGCTCAGCATTAGGCAGACGCTATTTTCACGTCATTTACGTGCATTCGCAGTTACTGCACGTTAAAGGAAGCGAACGATAAAAAGGCGAGAAACTACAACGCAAAAAGAAAGAAAGAACGCAAGTGAGAAATTGCAGATAGCACGCGATATTTTATTATACGGTGACCGCCATAGGTCGGCAAGCTCACTCATAAGCCTCGCCGCGGTGGTGTGCTGGCTAAGGTACTCACTCGGCTGCTGACCCGCAAGTCGCGGTATCGAATCCTGGCTGCGGCGGCTGCATTTCCGATGGAGGTGGAAATGCTGTAGCAGCCCGTGTGCTCGGATTTGAATGCACGTTAAAGAACCCCAGGTGGTCTAAATTTCCGGAGCCCTCCACTACGGCGTCTCTCCTAATCATATGGTGGTTTTGGGACATTAAACCCCACATATCAATCAATCAAGCTCACTCATAAGCCTATACTCACTGACATTCGGAATGTGACACCTATCTTAGCGAGTCTTGGCGAGTAATGTTCTTGGGAGAAGTAGTCCACGTGCGAGTGAGGTTGAGAAACTTCTGTGAGGCTAAGTAGGAGTGAGCCTGGTTGAGAAAGTTTTGGTGAGTGTGAGTGTGCCGTAAGGGCAGAATACACTTCACGAGTGAGTACGAGTGAGCTCCACATTTTATAACTTTTTTTTTATGTTGACCGCTCGCTGAATTGAATATGTTAGACTACCGAAAGTCAACAGTCTGCGTGCGCTCGCGTTTACATACTGAACCATAAGGATTCATGATATAGTAGTATCACTAGAGCAAAATATGGTGCTGTGGTTTCTATCGAAGTTTCAATGCAACAAGCTTCAGCCAGTATCGGAATGACGGAGAGAGGTTGTGCTCGTTTGGAAGCAGTTTGAGAAGTATAGCCGAGTTCAGTAAGCTCATTTCTTGTCAACGTCATTTGTGATTAATTACCTGGTGGATTTCGCTAATGATATGCGCTGTGTCACGATTGGAATTAATTCTGTTTTACGAACAGTTGAGCCTAACGGTATCCTTTGGGAATTTTGGCTCTGATTGCTTACATTGTGTAAGTTTTTGCATTAAACATTTCTGTATTCAATGCGTACTGAAAGATAACTTTACGAAGAGCGACCATTTAGCGCCGATTTGTGAAACAGTGGGTGTCGTAAATTGGTAGAAATGTTTGCATCGATGAATCTATAATAATAGCGAACACACACTGCGTGCTACACAAATGGACACAGGACAACAGCTATATTGTATAGTCTGTTGCCTGAATGAAGTGTGCTTGGGAGTATTATAGATAATATTGTAATAACAGTTGGGGTGCAACGTCCCAAAATCACCGTATGATTATGAGAGCTGCCGTGTGAAGGGATTCGAAAATTTCGACCACCTGGTGTTCTTCAACGTACACCCAAATATAGGCACACGGGCCTCAAGCAATTTTGCCTCCGTCGAAAACCGGCCTGTCGCGGCCTGATTCGATCCCGCGGCCTGCGGGATTAGGGATTGATTAAATCAATACCAGTTAATCCAGCTAAATGCGTGGACGAACCTTAAAGCTAGGGACTCGATCGCTGGTTGGATTTCGTGCCGATTGGTTGTGTCCCCGTGATCTCCGACAACAGCGCAGCTCTGGCCGACTGGCTCGCCCTATACGCCGTCTCCTGACGCCGACAAGAGCTTTCGCTGAGTGGTGCCCGTCTTCGGACTTCTGCGACCGTGTCCACCTTTCCTATCTTCTGCTTACTTCTGTATGGGGCTGTCCCTGTGCCTCTCTCCCCTCCTGCTCCTCTCTCTATTTCTATACCTTTAAATACTATCCTTTTTAATCTCTTCTCCACCCCCACCCCTCGTGAGCTACTGTTGAGGTTTCCTCCCCCTGAGAGAAAGTTACGAGGCTCACTTTTATCTTCTTTTCATTTAAGAATCACCTCTCCCCCTTTGAAACTACAGCTTTCTGCTTGACTATAGTTGACATATGCTCAAGCTTAAGAATGCCTCAATCAATAAAATGCTGAATTGGGCTGTTCGTTGTGTCTGCGTTAGCGCCATTGTTAAGCTTGAACCTTGCGCGTGCATTCGTTGTCGATTCATCTCGCGTGTGGCGGTGCGTTAATACTGCGTCACGTGAAGCACGCAACAACCCCAACAGCATAGCCCATGGCGTTTGGCAAAAGGGGTGCTTGCACGCTCGGTGTACACATGCGCCTCATGCGCGGCGTGGCGACATCACTAATTCAATGAATGCGCTTTTAATTACATCCCCTTTCTCGATCCCCTGTGGCACCCTGCAGGACGCCGTGCATGTGTACGGGGAGTATAATGACTAGGGCGGTGCGCCTAATTATACCGTGGTTACTGCGCGGCGCCTGGCACCGCTTTCATGTTCTCCGCCTCTGTCACACTCAATTGCTTCGCTTGAGCGAGCTTAATTTCGCTTTCTTTCTTACATTTTTGAATTTTGATGTCGAGAACTTCGCGGTCATTTCAATGACGCGCTATACGCGAGTAAATATGCGTGTCGAATGTTTTCTCACAAACGGAACAGGGGTGGGTGGAGTAGGGAAGGGGGGCGATAAAGAATTTGTTTTGGAAGCGACATGAAAAAGGCTGTAAGAGGTCTTTTTGTTTAATTTTGTATGTGCGTGCATCATTGTGCACACAAAGAAAATTTGTACCCTCAAAAATACTGTGTATAGGTTGCCTATGAAGACCTTGTAGGCTTATGTTCTCACAACGCCGGACGTCGTAATCCGAAAGTTCTAAGTTCTTCAGGGCCACCGACGTTTGTAAAGATGATTTTCGTCAATCTTAACTTGTTTTTTCTTGGTCTATAGTGACTGTTGAATTGATTTGGTTGCGTTTTAAAGAAAGCCCCCGGATAATTCCCGTTCATATGTCATCAGTTATTTAGTGAATTTTAATGCCAGACTCTGCAAAGAGTCGATTTGCGAACGTTCCGACGTAGCGAATCGTGTATGAACTATTAGAGAGCTCTCGCAAAGTGGTTCTAAGAGAGAAAGGAAGAGAAAAGGGGGGCCCCGTAACTGTCTGCTTCAGGGAGCGACACCTCAACAGTAGCTCACAAGGGATGGGGATGAGGAGGGATTTAAAGGATACGAATAAAGGTGTAGAGAGAGAGAAAGAGAGATGAGGGTAGCCAGAGAGCGACGACATATCAAGGGGATAGGAGAAATATGAAAGATGGAAACACGATCACAGGAGTCCGAGGACGGGGCACCACTTGCGAAAGCTCTTGTCGGCGTAAGGAGATGGCGTAGAGCAAGTCCAGTCGGTCAGAGCTACGCTGTCGTCGGAGGTCAGCGTCAGGAGATGACGTAGGGTAAGCCCAGTCGGCCAGAGCTACGATGACGTCGGAGATCGCGAGGACGCAACCGGTCGGCACGGAGTCCAGCGAGCGAGAGAGCTGCGGCAACACGCTGCGGTGAGTTGGGTCCACGGTGTGGTCGGGTCGTAGCCTTCGCTCAAACCCGCCGCGCTGTTCAATGTGCTTGCTCGAGCATCCAGCGTGAACGACATATATACTAATGTGTAGTTCACTCGGGGCTTGCTTAAAGCTGTGCAAATGATGGCACGCTCATACGTTCTTTCCTCCTCGTCTGTTAGGTTTTTATTGCTTATTTTTATTGCTTTCACTGAACTGTTCTTGTATTATCTACCGACATGCGAGAACGAGCCGCATATTCTCGCCCGGTGTGGATCTTCCCACGTGTCTCGAGTTTCGTAAACCCCGTCTCGCAGTTAGTTCCCGCGTTTTTCTTTTTTTATTCTTTACTGCCTGTCCGAGACAGCTGTCCCCTTCTTTGACGCGTAAGTGTCTCCGTGAAATCTAATCTAATCGGGCAGCATTTGCGATTGCGCGACGCCGCGTGCGGTCTCCCTCTTTTCCCTCTAACATTTGCTGGCGTGTTTTCCTGGAAGTGCCTTCTCTCTGTCAACGCCACTCGCTTATCTGCGTCTTTTGCGCACTGTAGTGGCTTTCGGTTATCTCTGTTCGCGACTCTGCGTTTTATAAGCACCCGATTTACTTGAATGAAACCTAGTTGGGTACAAGTGTGTCCAACTGCCGCCCATCAATAAGGCCAATGACCCCGCATGTCCAAATCGGGTTGACTTTCTATTTATTTGAATATTCGTTTGAGACGTCTGCTTTGTGAAGCACGAAAGGTTTTTATGAATGAGCGCTTGGTATACATATGCGACCGCTGGCTGTAAGCGTTGTCACGTCACGTTGCCGCATACGACGCTACGTCTTGAGTATACCCCGTTACGTTTGATATACGACATGTTTGAAGCGTTTATGCGGTATCGCTGTTGACTCTCTTACCGTCCATTCGAAAGCGTACGCGAGTGTATACACGTTACTATGTGCGAATAAAGGGTTTTTTCGGATCAAAGGCTTTCTTCGCAGCGTTCCGCTGCAGCTTCCCGGGATCTTGCGACGCTAACATGACAACTTACGTTCCTTAGTACACTGTTTTCCGCGATGTGTCTATTGCTGTGTTGTGCCAGCGATAAAGACCTCTAAGAAGCTTGTAAAGTAGTATCTCTCAAAGAAGAAAGCAGCTCGGAAAACTTTCCTTTGAATACTAAGTGTTCGCAAGGTCCTTTGTGACTGTCTCAATGGTCGGGAACAGCATATTTCCTCCGCATTGTTTAACAAAAGAGGACATTTGTTAAAGCAGAAGCCCTTCTATGTATGGCTGCGTTTTTCTTTTTTAGCGCATGTTTTGCGCTCTCTGGTGTTTAGCGTACTATATACGTTGAATTGAAGCTGCAATAATTCAGCCGGCAGTTTTGTTTCCTCGGAAACGGCATCATCCTAATGTGCAATCGCCTTTTATTTCTTTTTTTATAAACGTGCGTTGTTTTCGCAACTGCTGTGGCCATTACGTTCTTGTATAGTTCTTGTATACTTTAGACGTGATGAGAACTGACGGGCGGCACAGCCAATCGAGAAAATGGACTTCTCTTTCGCGCTTGCGGCCAAGCCTAAGACAAAGCATCCTCGCTTCTTTAGCCTTCAGATTGCCTAAGCGCAGCAATGCATCCCGTCTTGCTTTTCTTTGGCGATAGCTCATTCCGAGGAACGCGTACCAGGAAGCCCTGAAACGTACGCATATATGAGTTTCTGTTTGTGTTCGACTTAAGTTGGCTATGCATTTGTTCAATCTTGTCTGTCCTCTCTTCTTAAACGAGGCGAAAAATTTCCAGTTTGCGGAAACGTGTAGGTGACTGTTGTGTTGTTTGAAAGTACGAATTATGTGGTCCTGTAGGTTTCCACTGGCAAATATGCCAAATAGAGTTACATTTTTTTAAATGAGAGGCAGCTAGATTGAATACGTTTAAGACAATTATGAATTCCGTGCTGTTGTTATTTTTCCGATTCACGAAGAATTCGACCGCGGCGCCGCATCTTGTTTGGCATGATCATGCGTCGCAAATGGAAGGAGAGTGCTTTAGAATAACTTATTGTTGTGCGAGTTGGTGCGTGAACTTCGATGGGAATTGTTGCGTTTTCGATCCGACGTACACGGGCAGAGGACAGAGCAAACGGAAAAAAGCTCTAGGGAAGGAAAGCAGAAAGAGAACCAGCAGGAAGGAGAGGGATCGACACGCCGGTGATTTTGGATTAAAGTGAGTTAATAACAAAAAAGGTAGTCTTCTCAAATGAGGCGAATGGCGTTCGTGTGTTCGCCTGGGGATTATTAGCTGTGCAGCCTGTAGTGAGAAGAGCGACGTTTATCCAGTGGTTTCTGATGATGTATCGATCATCTGCCTTTTTTCCGGGACAGACCGTGCGCAAAGGCTTAAACTTCCTTGCTCTCTTTTTCTTTTGTTTTTCTTGTGTTGAAATAGTTGTTTGTGCACGTAAACTATTTTAACGCACATGGCGAACTTCACAAGAAGCAGCCGTCCCAAGTGCAACGTCTTTATTTTCCTAAAAATACATTCTGTCAGATCTTATTCCGGAATTCAAATTTTTTTATAGCTCATTTCACCCTTTGAAGCCCTTTCGTATATACGACGTGTGCGACACTATAACACGGCGTTAATCAAGGGGTGCACTGCGTATAGCGTTAGCCGGTTGGATTGTATTTTCGCAGCTGGCCTTTATTTACTATATTTTTTTATTTTAGTACCACTCTCGTTTATGCGTCCGTGGTGTCCCAATATCATATCGTTCTCCGATATACCTGCTGCAGAAGCGAGAGCGTTGTTCTTTGCATAATCTCCGTTGCTTCCTTCCGTTGGTTCATGTGTTGCGTGGATCGCGTCATTTAAAGCTTTTTTTCCTGTCTCTCGCCCAAGGACAAAGAAATAGTAGCCGTAGCCACGCTGTGGCTATAGGCTTCAGCGGTCTCGCACCGCGGCCATCTTTCCTCGCCAATTGACACCCCCCCACGGCGCTGCCGCTGCCCGCAGCGCGAAGTCACACACGGCGCTTGTGTGTCTCGTTCCTGTTCGCTGTGGGGCGCGTTCTGTGTTTGCGCTGTTAATTTTGGGTCAGGAATATGTACGAACTGATCCCAAATGAAGTTTTCACTGTTTTGTGCGGAGTTCTGATCTGTCTTACGCTTTTAAGATTTCTTCACTTGTTAAACTCGTGCGTATAACACGAGCCACGAGCTTGTGACATCGTCAGAACTGTAGCTGCAGACGCGAATGTATACGGCGAGACAAACCCTGAAAATGGCGTGTTAGGCGTGGACAGGAGGACTATTGCGCAGAACTGGGGCAACGGGTTGTGACAGGATGTGTGGTGTGGTCCTGTTACATCCCGTCGTACAACTTCTGCGCTTAACACTGAATTGGAATTACATGATTGAAAGAAAAGAAAGAAAGAAAAAAGAAAGAAAAAAAAGAAAGAAAAAAAAGAAAGAAATAATGAAAGAAAGAAAGAAAGAAAGAAAGAAAGAAAGAAAGAAAGAAAGAAAGAAAGAAAGAAAGAAAGAAAGAAAGAAAGAAAGAAAGAAAGAAAGAAAGAAAGAAAGAAAGAAAGAAAGAAAGAAAGAAAGAAAGAAAGAGAGTTTTGTACTGTAGTTTTCAGCCTCTACTGAAACTTAAGTGAGAACAGGAGCTAGGCCTATACAAACTTTGTTACATACATAGCAGCAGCTGAGAAAACCTGGACACCAAGGTGCCGCTGTTACGTGTCGCTTTTTTTTTTTAGTACGTGGGATGCTTTCGCAATTGTCATGTACAGCAGGCGTGCGCCTTGTCACTTTCTCGCCATAATTGTGCGCAAAAGACTTTTAACGAGGAGCCGCCATCTTGTTCGACTAATATTTTTTTTTTTTATCGAAGGAAGAATAGCAGACAGGCAGAAATCGGTGAAAATGGGTTGGAACCATTTGTGACACTTAATTTTTTGGCGCGCTTTTCTTTCAAACTTTATCTCTCTCTTTCTTTATTTCTTTTGTCTATTTTTAGTCGAGAACTTCGCGCTCCATTACTCTCGGATGTGGCAGTTCTCTTTTTGCGAGACGAGACCGTTTCGGCCATATACGGCTAAGCTTTGGAACGCGCGGGTGGCCATTTAGAGTTTGATTCGTAATGACTTTCGGAACGGTGTCTCTCTGGGGTAGGCCGCTAATTTACTGACTCGCTCTCGATCCTCTCTCGTCCTTTCTATTCTTCTCTCCCCTTTTTCTGCCTTCTTTTTTTTAAAGCAGTATATTGGGCTCGAAAGTTACTTATGGCAAGATGCGAAAACGAGCCAAGACCAGAAAGAAAAATCCAAAAATGGGTGCTAGAAACACAAAGGCCGTAACAGATGATTGCGGGAGTTCTCGGCCGCGGCGCAAGAAATTGATCAGAGTGGGAAATGATTTATTTAAGATATCGATTTTGCGTCATACAAGCAGAGAAGTGGTGAGTGCAACGGAAAAGAAAACGGTGGAAGGGAGGGGGGCAAGGGGGACCTTCTATATTCTGTGGTCGTAAAAGCGTAAAACTTTACGCTCCGTCTTTGACGCTTCCAGCCGGTAGTCCTCCCGTTCCCGTTTTTCGACTCCGCAGAAGTCTACATTGCTTGTTATCCTAGTTCCGTGCAACAGAGCGTGAAATGTGCGGTCGTTATGCAGCTTTGCACTTTGTCTTCTATAGTGGCGAGGCTTTCTGGTTGCAGAATTTGCCGAAAAAAAGGAAAGAAAAGAAAAGGAAATGGTAAGTGAACAGCGTATAGGACGGGTCAATGGCATCTGTTCCTTTCCGAAGGACACATAAGACAAAATTAATAAACCACATTAATGAAACGTTTTTTTTTTTTTAGGGCAAAGGCTCTACTGCGCTATGTCTGGCAAGGTCTACTATACCGCGTCGCGTTGACCTTGAGCGGCGGCAGCGCAAGTGTGGCAGGCGTTACGCCACGTGATTCGTTGGGGAGAAGCATCGCAGCAGCGCTCGTCCGAAGCCTCGCCGTTGCGTACCACGTGACCACGCAGACATTTAGCTGCTGTATGTGGATAGTACCCTTGACTGAGCCGTCTGTATTTGCGCTTCATACGCAAGCGGCATGCTGAATCGAATCGTCCAGTAGATATAGCTAGATGACAGATTGTACCAAAATCGAAGCTACTGCAGATGTTGCCTGCGTGCATATGTTGCCTGCGTGCAGTCTTTGCTAAACCAACTGAAACGTACCTTCGCTCATGATAACTATGTTTACAAGAGTGAAAGCTCAGCCAATTTTTCTTTTTGCTTTTTGCTTTGTTATATTGTTCTCTTAGTTCTGTGGTGTCAATTGAGGACAGCGGCAGTATGTCGTAGAGTATATAGGTTTATTTCCGTGCATTCGAAAGTGTCTTTTTGTATTTGGGCTTTGTCTTAGTGAGAATGAATAAATATTGATGGTATATAATGTATGCTTGGTCCCCGTTCAAATACGATTCAGAGTGTATCACTTATCGATAAATAAATTTAATTATAGGCTGTAAACATGCACTTTGATTGCCACCTTTCATTTTTATTGTTCAAGCGAAAATAAATGATTTCGTACACTCAACCAAAAATCAGTATCAACACGCCAAGTATTAGGAGAAGAAAGAATAGCTAATGCAGCCAGATTTACACATTTACGGGCCAGTGGCATTACTTTTGTGTACGACATCTGTAGTACAGTAGACTAATGTTAGCTTAACTAATACGATGCACACATGCATCCGCGCTTTAAGTAAGCCACAATTGGGCCCCGCCGTGGTGGTCGAGTGGCTAAGGTACTCGGCTGCTGACCCGCAGGTCGCGGGCTCAAATCACGGCTGCGGCGGCTGCATTTCCGATGGGGGTGAAAATGTTGTAGGCCCGTGTGCTTAGATTTGGGTGCACGTTAACTAACCCCAGGTGGTCAAAATTTCCGGAGTCCTCCACTACGGCGTCTCTCATAATCATATGGTGGTTTTGGGACGTTAAACCCCACATATCAAATCAGCCACAATTGGGTGGTATTCAGAAATTGCACTCTCTGGCTTATTCATGTCCGCGCTGCATTCTTCTGCGCGCCGTACACAGATTTCATTTCCTATCCTCTGTGCCTTCACGTTTGCTGCACCGTGCAGCTAGCTATATGTGTTACGCTCAGCGCGAAACACCGGCGCTGGCTGCGTAGAGCTGAAAAACAGAGCTGAGGAGCTAGCAGAAAATCTCGGATGCGCTGCGAGGCAGTCGCGATAGCAGCCGAGCAACTGTTCTCCTGGGAAACGTACCAGGCAAGAGACGTCCTTTTAACCGCCTCCCTTCTCCTGCCATCCCTCCTGGTGCGCCTTTCTTCTTTTCGCGTCTTCGCCATCTTCGCGAGGCCGATGAGCCGTGACATAGCGTGTGCGGCGTATGTATTATACCTTGTTTACCATCAAGGATGCTTGTTCCTGGCTTTGCTCTGTGCCCGCGCTCTGTAGTATAGCGCGTCTTCGCGGAAAAGCATTGAAACGTGGCGTTGTAGGAGATCAATATGGGAGATAAATACGTCAGCCGCATCGTCGAGTGTACTTTTTGAAAGCGGATAGCGGGAGTCTGCGAAGATTAAAACGCCCGAGGAAGTGAACCGTACGTCTGAATAAACAATAACAATCAGTACATAAAGAAATACGAATGTGTATTTGTGTCAGTCGCACTGTGTGCTTCGGTTTCTGAATCCAAGAGATGAGCCTGGAGACCATTATTGCAAACTACGAATCCGATATAGCACTTTTTAATCAGACGCATACATATACAACAAATGCATTGCCGTAGCCGTTGAAGTGGAGAGGGGTTTGATGATTCACCTCCCCCGCCCCGAAAAAATTTCAATTCCGCTGGTGTGTATGCACACATGTACACACACATACAAAGGCACACACTAACGTACACGAAAATTTGTGGACTTCTCTCTCCCCATCCCACTCCCGAATAAAAAAATGGTTGCTACGCTCGTGAACAAACTCTTGTTGTTGTGTGCTTTGCTTTTAGTTTGACGACTTTGCATTCCGTGCATACATATACCACGAAATGGCCGGAGGAAACACCCCCCCTCACAGGCTGTTAGACAAACTGTGGACGTAGTGAATCTGTAACAGCTTAACTCACGGCACTGTATTGTCGACTCGTATGTTAATGAGAATGGGTGTGCAGGTGCGTTGAGGTTTTACGGCCATGTTTCCGTGTAATAAACGCGCGCCCACCACAAGATTTCGAAATTGTTTGTTTAACGACCCGTTATAACGGCACCCTCGTACACTGACGTACACGTTTGCAGCCCGTTTTAATGAAGTTAGTAAATAGCTGTATAGATTCTCTGTGATCCATGGCGTCGTTTACGCATTCGCACGAGCAATTTGTGGCGAGGGCTGGTGGCATCAGTAGCGACGTCGGTAATAAAGTGGATATGTTATCCAAAAAATTGCTAGCCTATAAAGCGCGCGCTCTGGTCAAATGAGGTCGGATACATCTATATATCTCTCGTATACCGAACTGGCTGGCCGAAATGCTTTTTCGTGTTTACGGCGTCGCTTTTATAATGCGGTTGCGACAGCAAGTTTTGCCGTTGTCTCACGACATGCGGCGATTTTTTCTCTGATGGCTTCCTTTGTAGTTCGTGTTTTCTCCCACCTCAACAACTTACTGGTGACACTCGTCCTTGTTTTTTTTTTTTTTTTAGCACTATGCGCTTTATTTTGGTGAGGCCGTAGGCCCGCGATTTCATTTCGGAGTGACGGTCGAAAGGTCACAGTGCCCTCTCTATATATACCTATTGCATCTTTGTAAACGGGAGTAGGCGCGTTGGCGTACTCATGGGGCGCTTATAGGGACTTCGCGGTGCGTGGGCCCCGCCCAGCCCTAAGCTTGCCACCGTTCTCTGTGACCACGTGACAACTGGCACAGAAGCTGCGAAATCGCCTCCGAGCACAGCGCGAAGGGGAAGCCAACCGCACGGTACATAAACTTGATTGGTCAATATACGGGAACTATCAGTTATAATTTGTCTGCTATATAATACTTTGCCACGCAGCCTTCCACCCGTTCCTTTTTTGTTTCGCGTGGCTGTCGTGCGTGATCAACTGAACGCGGGGTGGTTATAGCAGCCATCTAAGCATAGGCGGGTCAGGTCTGAATAAGTAAACGTACAGGGAAGATTTGGGGAAGCTCTTAGATGAGTAGGGAAGAACGCCATCTGGTCCCCCCCCCCCCCCATCCCTTGCCCGTCAACCTCGTCACCCTCTTGCGCTTGCCTATGGATGGGATTACCCATTGTATCTGTTGACGCGCAGAGTCAACGATAGAACCGAGTACTTTGTTGAGCAGCACACAAACAAAAAATAATTTTACAGTAATACTTCGCCTTACGAACCCATTAACCAAATGTGCCTCGCCAGCCTTGTCTGTCAGCGAGTTGAGAGAAAGTCGAGGGGTTTTCTTGCAATGTCTCTGCTTTTACTGCACGCGTCGACGTCGCGAGAAACGTAAAACTGACGACGAGTATACGCTAAGCGGCAACGCCCTGACAAACACTCGTTCAGCCTGTTTGGTTGCGCGGTAATTTCAGTGCGCGTCGTAAGAGGGTGTCCGTAACTCGGTTTAACGGGTTCTTTCGGCTCGATGTCGCCGTCTTCTGTTGCTTCCTTATCTGACCTTCTTAGTACTGTTTTGCTTTCATCCGGGTTAATTTTACGTGCGTAACAGCCACCTTTGGTTTATGCTCCTCAGTAGACTCAGCTCGAGTCTACCTATAGACCCCACATTTTGTTTAGAGCTTGCGGATGACCCTCTAGACTTGCGATAGTGCGAGAGAGGAGTGTGGTATCTATTGTTGTCGATGCCTTGGCGTCCCGCTATAAACCACTAACGGCTCTTCCATTTCGTACGTTTTAAGATCTAGCTTGTGATATTTTGTTTCATTCATGGTTCAAGAAAGAGGTCGCGGGTTCAAATCCCGGCTGCGGCGGCTGCATTTCCGATGGAGGCGGAAATGTTGTAGGCCCGTGTACTCACATTTGGGTGCACGTTAAAAGAACCCCAGGTGGTCAAAATTTCCGGAGCCCTCCACTACGGCGTCTCTCATAATCATATGGTGGTTTTGGGACGTTAAACCCCACAAATCTAATCTAATCATGGTTCAAGAAAGGAAGCCGCGAAGTATATATTTATAGCAACCTACTTGGGTGGCCTTTAGTCCCACAGTCGATACTGCATTGCTGAGAACGTCTTAACCTCAATAGCAAGTCTTGGTTAATGTCCAGTTAGGCGTTCAGCTGCGTACGAATCATATCCTTGCCTTTTCTACGTCGACGTGTTAAAATTATTTACATCCCAATCAACTTCTATTTTCGTAAATTTACGCGTGAAATATTTGTTGACATTTATGTTGTTTCTATTTCTGTATGGTAGTGATTCGCTATATATATATATATATATATATATATATATATATATATATATATATATATATATATATATATATATATATATATATATATATACATACATACATACATAAAACATAAATACGGTGACGCATGCGCCAGCTGTGTGACGCTGCTTAATTTGTTTAACTGAGACAGTAAAGCACCGTCTTCTTCACTACGTCGTCATGTGCGAATAGTCGTGCGGCAAGAAATAGCCCGAGATGAAAGGCCATCGTTACTGACATGATAGGCTCCTTAGCACACTTAGCGCTAAGGACACGACCACGCAGGAACACAAAGTAGAGCATAGACACATAGCTTATGTCTATTAACTGCGTGTGTCCGTTTGTCCGTCCTGTGTGGTCGTCTTTCTGGCGCCGAGTTTATACTGTTCATAATAAACGCCCGCGAGCTACGGCCCGACAGCGCGCACTGCTAGCGATGTACTCGCTTTCGATTGGCGTTCTTTCGCTCCAGACATTACGACGTACCATATATGAGAAGCTGTCAGCCCTTGTACCTTAGAAGTGAGAAAGCGGGACAGTTTTCTTCAAAAATATCCCACGCGAAGACCTGTTTTTGTCATTTATGGAAACGCCTTCCTCGTCAGACACCAACCATGCAGATGAAATTTGATCTGTGAATAAGCGGTCGTCTCCTGCTCTGAAGAGTGGCTCACAGTTTGACGTTGTTCACGCAGCGGTTGAGAAGTAGATAGTGCAGTCGATATGCAAACTAAGCGGGTGACATACCTGGACGACGCAAAACCGCCGCCATGGTCTAGCGGCTATGGCGCTTCACTGCAGACCTAAAGGTCGCGGGATCAAATTCAGGCCGCGGCAGCCGCATTTGGATGTAGGCGCGTGTGCTTGGATTTAGGTGCACATTAACGAGCCCCAGGTGGTCTTTCATAATCATATCGTGGTTGTGTTACTTAAAACCCCAGCGAATACTACTACTAACTATATAGTTGACAGCGCAAGCGGATTGTGCGAGCGCGAAAACCTATAGAAATCTTGAGGAGTCGCTTAAATTTATCGAGAGACCTTCAAGCGCGCTAGCCTTTCTAATAGAGAAGGCGCTGTGCTCGCTTTGGTATCACTATACCAAACGAAAAAAATAAAGCCGATCAAACGTGTCAGCTATAACTATAGCTTTCGCACAATGTCGCGGCTAAGTGCCGTACGATAAGGTCGTTTTGCAACTATAAACGGCTCCTCTCCCTCCTTGCCTAAACTCCCGCCTCCACTGCGCGCAATGTGCCACAAAAGAAAACAAAAGGAACAGCACATTAAAGCCCTTAGACGATGACACCTCGACGCGACGTCGCTGGCGTGCGTGTCATCGAGCCTGGTTTCTTTCGTGTCGCGCCGGGTCGGGGTCCTCCCGGAACCAGACAGACGTGCTGTCGTCTTGCACGTTGAATTCAAAATAAAGAACTAAAACGCGAACGAAAAGAACGAAAGAAAGAAAGGGCGGAAATGGGCTTGCGAGGGGAGACACGCCGGCTCGGTTGCAGAGAGGAGCTGCTGACGCAGCTCGACGCCGCCGCGTCGTCGTAAACGAAGGGAAATTCTGCCACTTCCTCAAAGAACACAGAAGGCAGCCGCGCGAACAAGTACTTCGCAGGGCGCGTAAACAAACCCGGAATCCCCCCCCCCCCCGCCCCCTCCGATGTTCTGGGAAGTGAGAGATCTTGAGCCTTCTCTTGTTTTCCTATTTGTTTTTTTTTTACTGGTTCTTTCACTGCCTCCTGGGCTTCTAGTTTTTACGGGCGAAAGGATTGATTGATTGTTTGATTGATTGATTGATATGTGGGTTTAACGTCCCAAAACCACCATATGATTATGAGAGACGCCGTAGTGGAGGGCTCCGGAAATTTCGACCACCTGGGGTTCTTTAACGTGCACCCAAATATGACCACACGGGCCTACAACATTTCCGCCTCCATCGGAAATGCAGCCGCCACAGCCGGGATTTGAACCCGCGACATGCGGATCAGCAGCCGAGTACCTTAGCCACTAGACCACCGTGGCGGGGCGCGAAAGGAATTAGGGCAAGAGATCATCTTTATTCGAACGAAACTCGTGTGCCTTCCCCCTCCCCCATAATGAAACTTGCTGAGGAACGAGTCCGCCTGGGAGTGAAATGTCTCCTCATTTCACGCCCGATGAAGCGATTAATTATGCGATTAATTAATTAATCTACACCGCGTGGCGTCCGTTCTCGCAGGATTGATAATTCGTAATTAAAGATGTTCTAGGGGCACAAAGCCGTGTTCCTTCCTGCTCTATTCAATCGATTCCGATAACCCTGCCACGCCCCCCCTCACCCCACACCCGGAAACTTTCTGCACATAACGTGGTTTGCTGCACATCAGTGATCGGCCGTAGTGTTGGATTTGCCCACCTTTGACCGAGCAACGATGTGATGTAATGACGTCATCATTTGCTGTTATGTGACCACAGGTTGGCGAGCTCACTCATGAGTCTAGCCTCTCGACCTCACTCAGACTCAGATCGAGCCACGGGTCTGAGTCTGAGTGACTCCAGGTCAGTAATCTTGCGGTGAATTTGAGTCTCAGTGAGTGGGGTCAAAAGGAAATTTTCGCCACTGTAAGTCCGAACGAGTCCGGCTCAGTAAAAGTAAGGTTAGTGTGAGTACGAGTGAGCCCAAAGCGCAAGATATATGTCTTGAGTGAGTGTGAATGAGTTCTGTACTTGTTTATTGACCTATACTCATGACTCGGCTCAGTCGGACTCACTCAGGTCGAGTTTTGAGTCTGAGCCTGGATCTGTAATACTTTTGTGAGTTTGAGCCCGACTGAGCCCTAAGCGCAATGTCACGAGTGAATCGTCTGAGTGAGCTCCGCAATTTTCGCCGGTGTTTGGTCATCTCTCATGATGAAGTCAGCGCATAATGAATTTCTGCATAATTTCGTGTTGATTCCAGTGATTACCTTTTTTGTTTGATGAAGCATCTATGGCTTTCGGCTTAAAATAGCATTCAGAAAAACTTGTGTGTAGGCTAGTTGGAGCGTACTGCAGGAAAAGGCTGTGCTGCGAAGTTGAGGACGAAAAACTGTACTGGCTCAGGGAAAGCGCATCTAACAACTGAAGTTTATTGAAACAAAGAGCAAAAACTTGAAGGTGGAGTAATGTACAAGGGGTGCAGCACTGCAAGCAAACCACGTATGATCCTGTCGGGGTGCTATTTATGCCGTATTACATGTGTTTTTATCAAACTTTTATTTTTCATTTTATTTGTCTCTGTAAACATGCTTGAAAGGCAAAGCATGCTTAAAAGAGCATGCTTGTGAGCCATAGAAGCTGCAAAGAATGGCTACTCGTGCAAAGGATGGGAAATTCGCTCAGTAATTACGTACTTGCTTCGTGTGTCTTGGCCAGCCTTGTCATTGGCGCAGCTGCACGCGGAAGTGCTTACGTATCTAGAATCGATTTGCTGGTCGTGGAGGAGCGGTGATTTCGCGACGTGATGTCCCGGTTTCAGCTCTTGAGGACTGAAATACCTGTAGTCACTAGTAATCTATGCAACGCCTTTGTGCCGTGTTTTTAGTCCGCGGGTCTGCAGGCGCGAACGGCATCTTCGTTTATCTAGTTTCACTGATATTGACTTCATGATAACAATCGTAAGGAATAATAATACGAAGGTGCATAGACAACAGGTGTGGTGTTATAGCTCTTCGACTATTTTATTTATTTTCTTTTACGGTTTGATTGATTGATATGTGGGGTTTAACGTCCCAAAACCACTATATGATTATGAGAGACGCCGTAGTGGAGGGCTCCGGAAATTTAGACCACCTGGGGTTCTTTAACGTGCACCCAAATCTGAGCACACGGGCCTACAACATTTCCGCCTCCATCGGAAATGCAGCCGCCACAGCCTTCTTTTACGGTTTGTGCTCATTCAGCTTTAACTATGTTTATGTAGAGTTCACCACGCTTCTCTATATGTAGCTTGTAATAAAAAGTGCATTTTTGTTTCCTGTAAAATCCACTTGCCTATTATTGGAATAATTAGCATATTGAATCAATAAAGGGACACGCTTACCGCATTATTCGGCTATCCGATTTGAAGTCCGTAAACATTGTAGGGCATTCGCTTTTCTCAAAGGAAGCAGAGTAAAACGACGTCAAATGCTTTTATGGCCGCGGCCCTTGAACTTGGTCGGAAAAGTTCTCGGCGTTCTTTTCATAGGTTCGCTGCCTTCCCGTTCGTCGACCTCGCTCCGTAATCAGATCAAAGTCCTCACTGACGAGGTAATTTTCTGATTCGGACGCCTGCCTTATGTTCATATTAGCCTCGTACGGAAGCGCATGTGCATCACAAGTGCTCGGACGCCCACCGATGCGGCCGCCGTTCTAATGATTCGCTTTTAATGCGATAATGACCCGTCTCCCTATGACTTCATTCATTCTGCAGAGTGCGCTCCTGACGAGTTTCATAAACATTGCCGCCACGGGTTGCAAAGAAAAATAAACGAAAAAAATTCGCGGGGTCCCTTGGGTATTCGCCTGAGACTACTTCGAAAGCTTAAAGCCATCTTTTGCTTCTCAGTCTACCCTCACCCGGCCTGTTCCGAAGGCTTTCTGCACCTCTTGTTGTTTTGCACAGCCTTCGTGATTGGGAGGCACTCGAAGCTCCTTGCACCTATTGTACTTTTACAGTCCCTCCTTGATGGCTCCACCCTTGACCTTAGGATTGTGCCTTGAGACGACGCGGACATGTGACGACTCGTTATATAACTTCATAGAGAACAGAGCGGGACAGCATGTTTTTATTTTCTAGTGAAATTGTTTGTCGAAAAGCTGCATCATACAGCTTGTATGTGCCTGAAGGCCCTCGAATGGCAGCAGTAATATCAAAAGCGAGCGTACATACCTATGTTTACCATATATTCAAATAAAATACACAGTTTAAATGAAACTCTGTGATAGCGCCAGAAAAAAAAAAAAACTGGCCATCCGAGGTGTATGATGACGTCACATGATGACGTCATAGCGTGATGATTCGTTGCATATCTCGTGTGTGCGCCGCGGACGGTCCAGTTTTGTTCTTCATGAGTCATATTTAGCTCTAGCCTTAATAAGATGGTAACAAAATTTGTCTATTGGAACTTCGTGTACATACCTTCGTGGGCTGCTTTCTGGAATCAAGATTGATTGATTGATTGATATGTGGGGTTTAACGTCCCAAAACAACCATATGATTATGAGAGACGCCGTAGTGAAGGGCTCCAGAAATTTAGACCACCTGGGGTTCTTTAACTTCTGTGATCATCATTGTCAGAGGATCTACCGCTGGTTAAACTGAGGGGTAACGCGAATCTTCTCTATGCCAGTATCGTCTCATTGCGTTAGCTGTATACAGGGTGTCCCACATAACTTGAGCCTAGAATTTGAAAGTGAAAGGCACCACTTAGGAGACGAATTGACCCAAACTCGCACTAGCCTGTAGATACTCAGGCTATTTTTTTTATTTCTCCCCATACTATATATTAAAAATTCCCAATTACCTATTTCTTAATTGTGGTCCGGAAACCAAAAATATGAATACTGAGATGTAGAGCACTTTCCGAAACCAACCACCGACTATGTCTCGTGCTGTTATTTTTTCCACAATGTGAAGAAAGCCCGCCAAATATGAAGATCGTGAGCGTACTGCTACAGTGCTGCTGTACGCTTTCTTTACAACGCGGAAAAAGTAACAGCGCTACACGTATCGTACAGGAAACAATTCAGTCGGTGGTTTCTGAACTTGCTCTGCAGCTCAGTGTTCATATTTTGGATTTAAAGCCCATTATTAAAAAAGATAAGTAATGAAAGATTAATGATTGTTTTGTATGGGGAGAAATAGAAAAATAGCCCGAGTACCTACAGGCTAGTGTGAGTAGTACGCGTTTGGTTCCATTCGCCACCGAAATGTCTTTCATTTTCAAATTCGTGGCCCAAGTTATGTGGGACACCCTGTATACACAATGAGTCGAGGTTATTCCTTAATTTTATACCAGGGCACGCAATTTGGCTAATATATCTTGGCCGTAGCGCTGTGTTAGCGAACACATTTACCTCGCTTTTTTCATGCCTTTGTGCATTGTGGCGAAGTGGACGCGAAGGGAGCGTCCCGGTTGTGCGGCGCTTTTTGCGGGAAAGCAGAGCCCCCACGAGTAAAGGGGTCGTGTTGCCTGAGTCTGTATAGGTGTAGGCGACGTGCTTCGCTGCTTTTATGTTTGCCTTTTGTGGCCCGTTGTACGCTCGGCTAGTCAGCGGAAGGTTACAGCTTGTACCGATGTTGTGCTCTTTACATGGTGTCAACATCCTATTGGTGGCACCAGCAACGACAATGTTGGCGTCGCTGATGCCTTGGAATCGCGCTTCCTTTGTATTAGGATGAATATGAGACTTGCAGGCTACTTGCATCTGGTTTTCTTTTAGATGCGGAGCATCTTATACTCGCGCCTTGTAGTGCGCCGTCCGCGCCGTCCGCGCCGTCCGCACCGCTTCTCGAACATTCGACAGCTGACGCGCGCGCATGCGCCGTCGCGCCATCGCCCACTCTTCCACCATCTGTGCATCCCTTCCTCCTCTACACACCGCGCG
This sequence comes from Rhipicephalus microplus, assembly GCF_043290135.1. Lineage (NCBI taxonomy): Eukaryota > Metazoa > Arthropoda > Arachnida > Ixodida > Ixodidae > Rhipicephalus > Rhipicephalus microplus. Next base: position 83,047,701 of record NC_134702.1, on the reverse strand, counting down.
TGCTTCACTCCTCCACCATCTGTGCACCCTTCCTGCTCTACACACCGCGTTCGACATCTACAATTCTCCTGATTCTCCAGTGGACGCGCATGTGGCGTCGCGCTTCGAGAACATTCAACAGCTGACAGTGCATGCGCCGTCGTGCTGTATATATACTCAAGGTCGGCGCTCGCTCGCTCAGTTGCCGCTCGTCGGTTGGTTTGTACGGCGCGTCGACGTCCAAGGTCGCGGTGAAATGAATTCCAACGAATCCACAAACACAATGATCGACGTCCCTTCGACCAGCGCCGCCCTTTCGCATACGTGTGTACGTGTTCACTAATTTAACACCCCCTCCTACAACCACGTTAACCAATTTAGCCATCGACCCAAGTAAGTCGCAATTTAACACCCCATTTCACAACCACGTCAACCAATTTAGCCATCGACCCAAGTAAGTCGCACTTTAACACCCCGTTAACCAATTATATGGTCCGCATCCTCCTCAGTGTTCCCCCGAGGGAAGCTGCGGGCAATTTTTTTTGTTGTTGTCAGTTACATCTGCACCGATAAGCATGCCTGTCGACCATGGTCTACAAAGACATGACAAGCTCAATAAAAAGAAAGAAATCTTATTACTGCGTAATGTAGTGCGAGAGGCGCCATGTCGTGATTGAGGACTCGTCCAGATGGCTTGCTGATTCTGAAGTTATCGTCATGGTATTAAGTTTCCTGTAGATGATTTTACGTGCTCTGTGACACACACAGACGTCCTTTATGTGTTTTTTATATCGTTAAGCTCTCCTTCTTTCACTATTCCTTCGTGATCTCGCTATAGCGTTGAAACGGTGGGCCCACTTTCAAAATCACGTGTCCCCTCTTTTTTCTTCTTTCCACGTTAGCAGTGGCGTGGGGTGCTCACAGTGCGTCACCAACGAGGCAGGCGTGCAGTGCCGTCCAGACAGGCTTGCAGTGCGTGGAAGGATTGGTGGCTCGTCGGAGCATGCTGGCGTTTTCAATCAGCGAGCGTAGGCATCGATCGATACGAAAGGAGACCGGTGTTAGGGCAGACAAGGGGGGGAGGGGGGGCAGGTACCGTTCCTATCACCCCATTCCCACTCTACTCCTTCGCTGTGCTCCCATTCCATCACTTGAATGGCCACCGATCGTATAGGGCTTCTCTCGGCAAATCCCACGCTCCCCGCGCACTCGCCATTAGTAAATTGTGTTGATCTTAAAGTGTGCCCATCTTTCGGGGGCAAGTACGTTATGATAGCGTTGTAGAGAGAATCCTGATATCACTTAATTTAATACGTCCGCTTCCGGGTGATCTTGCATTGCGTTCTTTTGATGGGTGTTTGCGATGGCGACATTGTGACGATTCAACATTGTGCTTGCATGTATAAAGGTTCTGGAATTCGCTCGCTTTACGCCTGTTTGGATATTTTGAATAAATTTTGTGTCTCGTTAAAGCAATCTTCTTTCTGATTCCGTCAATATGATATTGTTATGGGTTAAACTAACGGGTAGTGGGATTCTAGCAGAGAAAAGCCGCAGGACAGAGAACGAGGAAGACGAAGTGTTTCGAGAACAGTGAGGGTTGGTGGCAATGGCTCCCAGATTAAAGCCGTGTTAAAGTGTATTTCGCTTTTGTGTGTTTAGTGGCCGTTACAATATCCTGAACAGGTGACGCTCTCAATGTCGTATCGAAGGTCATGTTTCGAAGGAGAACAAACTGGCACTTCGTTATGTCCATTGCTATGCCGGAGCGAGTGCGGGGAGGACGAGGAAGAAATCGACGTTGGCTGCACTTCAAGGTCAACGCGTGAATTTTCTGTGTGTGTACTGGATGTACAGTTGGCACTTTAAATATAATGCTCACTTCACCGACGCAAGCAGTTTTTGTAACGGCTTTATTCGTAGTATATGGGGTTTCACTTAGCTTCCTCGCACGTGCTCCAAGGTCAAACGCGTGCGCACAACCGTTTTCTGGGTTTGTATACCTATAAGGTAGAGCTAGCAGTCCAAAAAGAGGAGTACGCGAGCATAGTATGGGATTCTTATACAAAACGTAATATATACACTCTTGAGCGTATTTAAAGAAAAGCTGTTAGATTTATATTCAACGAGTACTCCAAGTTAGACTCACCCTCAGATTTAATGCTAGCCAACAACATTCCTTTACTTGCAAATGCGAAGACAAAAAGCTAGATAAGAATTTCTTGATCAACTTTTGAACAAAAAAAATAGCTCTAGACCCATCCCCATATTTGACACCCCTTAGTAGTCGGCCCACCCGACACCACCACCCAAAGGCCTTGATCCCATATTTTGCTCGCACAAACCTACTGAAGTATTCGTACTTTCCAAGAACCATATGTGAATGGAACTGTCTTACTAATACATGTGATGAACTAACCTACCAAACAACCTTCTTCGCCCTTTATTGTTTCGTTCCGCAATTATTTTATTTTTATGTGTATTACCACCCTGCTTTGACCTCGAGTCTGCAGTATTGAATAAATAAATGAATGAATATATTGGACTAGCGGGGCTTTGGGTTTAGGGCTGTTCCTAGCCCCCTGCAGCCACCTAATAATCCAACGCCACGAGTTCGTAATTTCCGCTGGTTTTCATCGGCGGGGGCTGCTGTTGCGACGTTTCTTTTGCGGGTGAGAACCTGTATGTGTGTCATACATAAAGGTCTGTGGCAATCCTTTCCTTCGCTCACCTACCGCATGACGCCTGTTACTGTTGACGAACAGAGAGGAGACTGGGCGCTCACGTGTCGGCTAGCGACATTCGCATGCGCCTCGTTTTGGCCTTAACGAACCTTATTGTGCTGCCGCTGAAAGGGTAAGAATGGCCCGCGGCATTTGTCTTCTTCGTCGGTCTTCTTCAAACACCGCTCGCTTCCTTCCGCCATCCTCCTCGCAGCGCAAGATTCGTTTACTTCCTTTTATCGCCGACCGTGGCGCTTTTGCCCCTCGCGTCCTTAGCTCAGCACTTCCTGCCATTCTGTACACGCACTTCATCTCGATGGTCTTGTTGATTTTTCTCCCCCTTCTGTTCTTATTCTCATTCATTCATATTCTTTTTCGGGACCGTCCGAAAAGGCTGGTGTATTTTGTTTTTTGTTTTCTTTTTCTTTTTTTGTCGTCGGCTTTTCTTCCGGACAGCGACGGCCGCGGCTTGACTTGTCTTCATTCGCCGTTCGCGCCCAGCCATCGATCCCGGCTGCCCTGTCAACAACGTCGTCCGCCTTTCGTGCCTCGGTGCGCGTGCTGCTGCAGCATCGGCCCGCTGTGTACAGCGTGCTGTTCACCGCTCTCCCCGAAAGCTGGCTTAAGATCTATTTTTGTGTGTGTGTTCTTTGCTGGGCAGCGAGGTCACCGTGTCGCGGCCTTCCCTGAGAGTCTTCCCGCCCATCGCGCCGCCTCCTTCCCTTGTTCGCCCGAGCAAATCCCTCACTTTGGCCCCTCGGTGCCCCGCGGCGGTGCCTTTGAAGATCACCTTCACTTGGGCGCGCATTTTGATATATTTATGCCTGACTGCTTTTTTTTTTATTTCTCCTTTTGTTATCTCCCCCTCTCTTTCTCAGACGTTTTCCTTGGCTCGCTGTAGTATTCGTTCGTCACTTACGGATGTTTTACTGATCACCTGTGTGGCTATAAACCGTTTGCAGCGGTCAGATGTGCAGCTCAATGCTGCTTTATAAACAGTTTGGACAGTATTTTCTTTGAAAATCCTAAGGTATGCGTTCATTATGAAATATTTTTTTTTTGATATTTCGAAGTTTAGTGCTGAAGACTTTTCTAGCTATTTCGGATTTGTCGGTCCGTCTATCTGACCGACCGACCGTTTCTCTTTCTCTCTGTGTCCGTCCGTCCGTCCGTCTGTAGGCTTATATGTATTTGTATTTCGCTTTCTGCATTTTTTTTTCTTCCTGTTTAAACGCGGTCGCATTTTTTCCTCATTCGCACCAACAGCCGATAATTGTTGGAACGTCATCGTTCCTTCTTCGCTGCTTTTACTGCGTGGCACACGTCTACCAGCGCTCGTGCCGTCATTGGTCTTTCTCACATTTGTTTTTTTCTTACACCATGGTCTTCCCCTCGAGGTGCGGAGGAGACGATGTTCTCGGCTCGCCTGCTCCACTCCTCCTCCTCCCGCCCTCTTACAATACCAACTACCGTGTTCGCGTAGCACACAAACGCACACACCGCGGAGTGCTCCAGGGTGCGCCGCGTTGCACGACGACGACGGAATAAATACCGCCGCCAGTCGAAATTGCTTTTGTGCCCATCGACCCGTTCGTCGTTGCCGTCCCCCTCCTGGAATCACTCTGGGATTGTTTCTCGAACGCGAGCAGTGTTTGACTTTGTCTCCCCCGCTCCCCTTCCCGAACCTTTATCGTTTTTTTTTTTTTTTGCTCCCTGCAGCTGTGCAGGTCGCCCTGTCGCAGAGAAAATCGAGCCTCGCGAATCGAAGCGAACGCGATCACATGGATATGCAGCGACTCGGATCTGTTCCCGACTCCCCTCTCCCGTTTTTCCTTCTTCCTCTGATCAGATTCGATATTTTTCTCCCCGTGGTGTAGAAAGAGGAATATGGGAGAACATGATGCGGGAGAGGTGGACGATAAGCATGCTACGACGTTTTCTTTCTCTTTTTCTCTCGCTCTTTTTAACTTTTGGCTGGATGTGCTTCTTTACCGATACCTTCTTCACTGCTCCCTTCATTTTTGAGGTTCTATGACATTCGTCCGTAAGTCGGCGGAGAAAGATTACATAATGGCGCTGACGAGAAGACGAGCGGAAGTATAGAGGAATGCGAGGCACTCGAGCTGGCCTAACGGGCTCTTCTTTTTTTTTTTCGTCTTTTTCCGTCGTTCGAATTCGCCGAGTAAATTCGATGTAAATGTGGTCGATCTCTTTTCGATTAGGAGCTGTGTGCGCACTGATGTTCGCGAGAGAAGAAAACGAAAAGTAAAACGGGAGGGAGATGGAGCTTCCCGGTTGAGCCAGTCGAAGTTCATATATATGCGACAGTGCCGCGCCCTGCTGATCACCGTGTGTGTGTGTCTGCCGCCGTTCTGCGACTAGCGAGAGATCCCGTCCGACAAGCTACCGTCGTTTTCGGAGCGAAGCGGCCCATTAGGTGTAAGCGTGTGCGTAACGCTTTTTGACACTCCTTTTCCTCTCTCTCTCTCTCTCTCTCTCTCTCTCTCTCTCTCTTTCTTTCTTTCTTTGTTTTACGTTTTTTTAGCGTTTCTGTCTTTTTTCTCTTGAATCTTTCTACCTTTCTTTTCTTTATCTATTTTACTTTCTTTCTTTGTTTCTTTTTCTATTTCTTTTTCGCGTTCTTTTTTCGTTTATTTTTCATTCATTCATTTATTTTTCATGTTATACTCGTGACAGATGGGAGTTTTCTGCTGCAGTATTCTGACGTCTGAATATCGAATGGATGTTCTCCCTGATGATGATGAGATTGGTGATTATGTTTAAACTTCAGGCCTTGGAGTATATTTCAGACCTTATATTACTGCGTGCCTCCATCGGGAGCAATATAACATGCGCATTGAAGAAAGTTATAGTTCCACACTTCCGTATATCGCGATCAGGAGTGACTGTAACGTCGGTTAAAGAACCACTATATTAACAACTCTGCGCAAGAGGGCTGGCTGCCTCAGCGTCCTAATGATATCAAGTTTCCAACCATTTGGCGCATTATTAAATAAAAGAATCGTAAAACACAGGTAAAGGCTAAAAAGTGGATAAAACGACATTGCCTCGTTCCTTCTTAATTACTGCATTAATAGTTATTTTGTTCGCTGTTGATGCCAATTCCTTCGTAGTTGGCTTTGGTTACATTAAAGCTTTTTATATGTGACATGTAATTCCAATGACCCACGTTCCGTATGACTTCATTATTAGAGTTCTGTCGTTCTAACAAATGGCAACACTTTCAATGGCTTCTTTTAGCAGCTCCGGTTTACCGTGCGGTGAGATCAAAAATACCTTACTCTCGTGGTCGTAACGTAGTCTATTTAGTCTGGTAAACCTGTAAATGTTATCGCGTTATACCGTACGCAATGATCAACTCGCGCAGCCGGAAACCTGTAAGCAGGTTGCCTGCCGGCCACGGCGGTACATTTTGCCTATTTTTACCTTGCAGTAGCCTGACACTGCTGAAACTTCCTATTGTAAATGGTTTCTTATGTACTCGTTATACTTTCGGATACTCGCTTTGTTACATACTACGTCTGCAGACAGTGCGCCACTTCGTCGGATTTCGTCTCATACGGACGCTGTGCTACCGCAGCGAATACGGCAGCCGTGCCGCCCTCGCTCACAATGGATCCTGAAGTCTGAGGATAGTTATAGCGCGAGAACAAAACGACGACACAGAGACAAGAAGGACTGTGTCGTCGTTTTGTTCTCGCGCTATAACTATCGTCATGCCATACCAACAAGCCAAAGCTGCCACACTTCTAGGATCCTGAAGCGCTCGCTCGTACCGTATCGAGCGTGGCGGGGAAGCTCTCTTTCTCCAATCTCGGGAGAGACGTGCCTCGCTCGGCTCGACTGCAGCGCACGTGGGAAAGTCCGGTCAGTTTGAAGGAACGGCAGCAAGGAGTCGTCTGGCTGCATGCGTGGGCGAGAGGGTGCACGGTAGCAAGTATCGTGACCGTTTTCGCCTCCCAGGCACGTCTTCGGTCCGCTTTGTGCGTCCTTGGCGCGGAGGCCCTCGTCGGACATGAAAGAAACCGCGCGGTGCTTCACAATTACGAAGCCCGCAGCGCAAGCGGTGACCGCACGGCTTTGTTGCTACCGTTGTTGTTTTCATTCTCTCTCTCTCCTTTTTTTCTGATCTTTCCACGCGTTACCAGCGTGGCCCACAACTTTTCTTGGTACTGAAGGGAAAGCTATGGAGGCAGAACCTCAGCACATGTAGCGCTGCACGAAGTAGTCCGTATTGGCGCGCGTCTCGTAACGCTGTGGAAAGAGACGGGGGCGCACGATCAGCGTTTTATATAGACACAAACGCCGCTTAGCGTTCGAAGTGCACGTAAAAAGGCGCGACTTTCTAACGCGTTCAGAAACTCTACGTCACAACAGATAAATGAAAATAAATACGAATGTCCTACTGGTGTGAACTGCGTCCTGTCTTAAATAGCTCCACTTAGAAAATAAAGGAGGAACATTTATATTTCGGGTTGAAAGTAGGGGTGATACTCTGGAACTACATTCACTGGCAGCAGGGTGCACGCGATTTGGCCCCGTAGATTTCCTTTCAGTGCCAAGAAAAGTTGTAGTAAAAAGAAGTTCTGTTGAGTCGATCCGAAGCCGGTGGCGCCTGCGCTGTCTCAAATGGGAGCTGGTCGCAAATGGCGGTGGGCGCAAAAGTGGCGTCTGTAACTAAAAAGGGCCTTTTCTTGATGGTTACGTGCCTTTTAGATGCGGAGCATCTTATACTCGCGCCTTGTAGTGCGCCGTCCGCGCCGTCCGCACCGCTTCTCGAACATTCGACAGCTGACGCGCGCGCATGCGCCGTCGCGCCGTCGCCCACTCTTCCACCATCTGTGCATCCCTTCCTCCTCTACACACCGCGTTCGACATCTACAATTCTCCTGATTCTCCAGTGGACGCGCATGTGGCGTCGCGCTTCGAGAACATTCAACAGCTGACAGTGCATGCGCCGTCGCGCTGTATATATACTCAAGGTCGGCGCTCGCTCGCTCAGTTGCCGCTCGTCGGTTGGTTTGTACGGCGCGTCGACGTCCAAGGTCGCGGTGAAATGAATTCCAACGAATCCACAAACACAATGATCGACGTCCCTTCGACCAGCGCCGCCCTTTCGCATACGTGTGTACGTGTTCACTCATTTAACACCCCCTCCTACAACCACGTTAACCAATTTAGCCATCGACCCAAGTAAGTCGCAATTTAACACCCCATTTCACAACCACGTTAACCAATTTAGCCATCGACCCAAGTAAGTCGCACTTTAACACCCCGTTAACCAATTATATGGTCCGCATCCTCCTCAGTGTTCCCCCGAGGGAAGCTGCGGGCTATTTTTTTGTACTTCAATTAGCATGTACCAACTTTAGTCCAGGAACAGGCGTCACTATTTAAACATAGCTCGGTGAACTCGCTCGTGAGTCGTCTCACTCGAGACTCAGATTCAGCCATGAGTCGGAGTCTGAATGAGTCCGGCTGAGTGATGTTTTGGTGACTTTGTGTCCGAGTGAGTACAAAGCACAATATATATTTCCTAAGTGAGCCTGAGTGAGTTCCGCTGTTTTTGCAGACCTATAGTCGTATCTACTCATTTTCAGCATTATTATCAGCCTTATTTGTATTGTCACGGGGTCATGACGCGGACGAAGGGAGAGAGAGAGAGAAATAACATTTATTTATACATCCGGCGTGTAGGAAGTACCCGGCCTCGCAGGGCGCGGATGCTCCCCATCTTAAGATTACGGCTATTAGAGTTCGATAATCTCCGAGCCTAGACCTCGAGGATGTTGTGCTCCCACTCGGCGACAGTTACTCGGGTGCCTCCGCGCCCGTTGGACGGGTCGTCGGATCCTTTTTTGCGATGCTTCGCCAAAGCCTCCTCAAGACGCTTGATGGCCTTTCGAAGGGATCAGACTGGATGTTCAGGTTAAACTGTTTATTCAGCCGAACTTGTGGCCACGTAAAAAGAAAGTCAGATTAGAGCAAGACACTGGCACTGATAACGGTGAACACAGCTAGCGGTCGTCGATCAACTGACAAGCGGCGAAGCTCGACGGCATTTACACTTGCGTCGTCGGATATTCCAGCCTTATCGCTAGTCTTCGCGCAATTAAGCTCAGGAATAATCTCGAGTGTGCGCACCTTGCAGGGAATATTAACAAAACAATCTACAATCTGATCGCGAACCTCCTCAAGCGATGAGGTGCAGTTAGCGCTCAGAATTCCTGACCCATGCATTGAGGGTGAAAAGCTAAATCAAACAAAAGTGAAAATAAGAAATGCGCGTGGTAGTATTCACTTTTATACTCGCGTCTACTCGCACGTATTCCGAAGCGGTATCGTTCTTACACCTTTTCAATGTTTATTGATCGGAGGCATGAAATACGTCATGGGGTGCCTTAAACTCCCCCCCCCCTCCCCCTGTTAACTCTTCCAGGGAAGTTGCTGAATAATATATCTTACGTTGTCGTCTGTTTAAAGTATAATGGTCTAGTGGCTAAGGTACTCGGCTGCTGACCCGCTGGTCGCGGCATCGAATCCCGGCTGCGGTGGCTGCATTTCCGACGGAGGCGGAAATGTTGTAGGCCCGTGTGCTCAGATTTGTTTGAACGGTAAAGAACACCAGGTGGTGGAAATTCCCGGAGCCCTCCACTACGGGGTCTCTCATAATCATGTGGTGGTTTTGGGACGTTAATCCCCCCATATCAATCAGTGTTTAAAGTATAATGTCGATCTTACTTTGGTGAGAACTCATAACTCGAATTTCAAGGTACTATAATAAAAGGCGCCAAAAGAGCACCGATTACGTGACCACTGGTTTATGTGTGGGGTCTAACGTCCCAAAACCACTATATGATTATGAGAGACGCCGTAGTAGAGGGCTCCGGAAATTTTGACCACCTCGGGTTCTTTAACGTGCACCCAAATTCGAGCACCCGGGCCTAGTGAATTTTCGCCTCCACCGAAAATGCAGCCGCCGCAGTAGGGATTCGATCCCGTCACATGATCCCGTCAATAGCCGAGTACCCTTAAGCCATTAGACCACCGCGGCGGGGGCCACCGATTTTACGTGAGGTGTCGGTGTTGAAAAGCATACACACCTTTGTCAAACAAGCTCATTCTGAGCTGACGGTCTCATGAGTGGACTTACTCGGGCTCAGATCGAGCTGCGAGTATTATTTTGGTGAGTGTGAGTCCGAGTGTGTCCAAAAACCAAGATATATTACTTTGGTGAGTCTAAGTAAGTTACGCTTTTTTTTGGCCTATAGATATGGTTACTAAAAAAAGAGAGAGCTTAACCCTAGACGGTGAGAACCCAAGAAGCCCGACAAGCCCCGTCTACAGCCGTCGCAGTCCCATGCAACGAAATATAACACAGATTCCCCTGCCAGTTCTGGCTTCTTTTTGCAATGTCAGGCACTTCCGCATGTCAGACGAATGTGAATAGGCCGAATACAGTTGAACATTGTTGTGAATGTCCCGCTTGCAAGAAAATGCTTTCACTACGAGGGCACTTGAGCACGTGTGCATGCGTTCTGAAAAGTAATGGTGCGTCTAAGTTTGTGTCGTTTTGTACCGTGGTTGGTAATGCACTGTGGAAGTGTGTAACATACGCAAAAACAAGAAACACAAAACGAACATGCACCTTGCGCCGTGTTTGCGTTTTACGGCTTCTTCTGGCTTTTTTTTTTCGTTTCATTTTTGTGCACCTCTATAATACATCATTACCCTAAGGATGTCAGACCAACTGGCCTCAGTAGAAGCACTTTTAAACGTTATTTCGTTTTATAAGTGCGAACGTTTGTTGTCACAACCAATGTATTTGTTTGGAGAAATTTTTCTGAAAACAAGTACACCGTTCTCCTGTGCTCATAGTTATGGAGGAACCTTCGTAAGTTATGACTTCTCGAGCTTGAACTGGCACTCAGCCTATACGTTTAAGCTTTATTTTCGACGTTTCGGCACCGATTTGGTTCTTTCTTCAGTAATCAACTCCTGCTGTTAGGATCAAATCTATCTCGAAACGCCGCGAATGGGTCAAAATTTGGCAGGTGCCACCCTTGCGCTAAGTATAATTCGCAAGCCTAGAGAGATTTCTGTTGAAAATTTTTCAATTGTAAAGCAGCAACATTCTCCGATGCGATTATACCGTTGCTTGTAAAGAGGACTTCGTATTCTGCGAAATACACCGTCCACGCAGTCTGTTGTAGTCAAGCACGCGTATAAATGTATATTCTATATTTGTAAACAGTGGTAGGCGCCGTCGCGGTGTGTGGGATCTGCCCTGCCTAAAACTTGCCACTGCCCTCTATGATCACGTGACAACCTGCACACCAGCTGCAAAGCTGCCTACGGGCACAGCGGGTCGGGGAGACTTCCACTCGGGAGACTTCCACTCGGGAGTGGAGAAAGGAAGCACCTTCTTTTTGGACTGTGCCAAGAGTACAAAGGCTGGCGTTGCTGCCAAGACAGTTCATTTTGCAACAAGCCGCGGAGGCTATTATAGGGGCGCCCAAGAAGCCTTCGTTGAAAAGGCGGATATGCTGCGTGGTTTGGGATATTCGCTCGGAAGAAAGGCGGACCAATTGGTCATGTTCCGTCATATGTTGTTTACGAGGACCCAGAAAATTATCTTGGTCTCTCGGGGGAATTTTTGCACAAGCGATAGCTTCACATCTCTGTAAATCAGCTCTCGTACCAGGTTTGCAATCAACGTTTCTAGAACTAGGTGTAGCTCTAGAAACGTTGGTTGCAATATCCAGATCAGACGTGCGCTTGAATTTGCCATTTTGACTCCCGTTTATTGACTTTTGATTAGACGTTTCACGCGAGCAGCTTGACCTGTTTCTTTTTTATGCGATAAGTATTTGGATTACCCAGTAGGATTTGTTCGTGTCACTTCGTACACTCTTGTAACACAATGCAACCTAGGGCGCCTTTCTTCTGCTTCGTACGTCGTCGTCGTTGTTGCATACCGCTGAATATCGAATGTTACGCATTCGTACGGCACACCCACCGATTGGCCAGTTACGCGTTGCTTAGACGTAGTGCGTATCTGACCGAACGCTGCTGGCGCCCGAAATTCCGTGAATTCGGATATCGATCATTGGAGTTATTCGAGAAATTTAGTCGCCGGGTATTGTGTATGGTCGCCGAGATTGGCATAGCACACAAAGCGTCGTGCGAGTTCGCGGTGCAGTTTGTAGTCTGTCCTTTCCGTGGCCTGCACATTTCAGATAGCGGTGCGTACTGAAAATTAAGTTCCGGAAACGGAAGGAAAACCCCGAGCCATCGGTTTCTTCCGCGCGGAAATGAACTGATCGGATTCTTTCCGCTATACGACGCGTGTGGAATCTGCATTTTCAGTCCTCTTTTGTCAGCGATAGCTGCGCGTTTATTTATTTTTTCCCTTAGTCTGCAGGTCTTCCTTCCTTCCTTCCTTATTAGATGCGGAAGCATCTTATACTCGCGCCTTGTAGTGCGCCGTCCGCGCCGTCCGCACCGCTTCTCGAACATTCGACAGCTGACGCGCGCGCATGCGCCGTCGCGCCGTCGCCCACTCTTCCACCATCTGTGCATCCCTTCCTCCTCTACACACCGCGCGCGCTTCACTCCTCCACCATCTGTGCACCCTTCCTCCTCTACACATCGCGTTCGACATCTACAATTCTCCTGATTCTCCAGTGGACGCGCATGTGGCGTCGCGCTTCGAGAACATTCAACAGCTGACAGTGCATGCGCCGTCGCGCTGTATATATACTCAAGGTCGGCGCTCGCTCGCTCAGTTGCCGCTCGTCGGTTGGTTTGTACGGCGCGTCGACGTCCAAGGTCGCGGTGAAATGAATTCCAACGAATCCACAAACACAATGATCGACGTCCCTTCGACCAGCGCCGCCCTTTCGCATACGTGTGTACGTGTTCACTCATTTAACACCCCCTCCTACAACCACGTTAACCAATTTAGCCATCGACCCAAGTAAGTCGCAATTTAACACCCCATTTCACAACCACGTTAACCAATTTAGCCATCGACCCAAGTAAGTCGCACTTTAACACCCCGTTAACCAATTATATGGTCCGCATCCTCCTCAGTGTTCCCCCGAGGGAAGCTGCGGGCAATTTTTTTCTTTCTTTTCTTTCTTTCTTTCTTTTCTTATTTCTTTCTTTCTTCCTTTTCTTATGTCTTTCTCTCTTTCTTTCTTTATTTCTTTCTTTAACGGTTTTAATTTGGCTACCTTGTATAACCTTGCATAGTGAGACACAACGCTCTACTCGAGTGTCACATTTGATTCTCCTGAATGGCGGTGCTGACAAGATTTTACTGTGTGCTAAAAGGAAATGTGTTCGCGAACATACGTGCAGCGTTCGATCAATCGCCTACGGTAGCCATTGGTCGGCTGGGCATTGGGTATTTCAGTGGGCGTATGTAGATTTGCGAAGAGGTGCGTTGTGGCCTGAAACATCGAAGGTGTTGGTCTTTTCCTTAATCGGGGGCTATTTAATTGGTCACCGGATATCTTCTAGAGCATGAAACTTCCTCATGATTATCTACCGAAGAACGAGGATATTTTTCACAACGTTGTTGTGTACATGCAGAAACTTCACTGTCCGATCCTTCGCTGGTATAATTGAGTAACGAATGTATTCCAGTGTTATTTGTTTTTGTCCACAGCCGGTTTTAAGAGAGGCGCTGAGATCGTGCTGTCATCGAGATCGAGCAGCGCTTCGGTGGTTATGAGAAAGGAGTGGAGTAATCTAGCGAAAGGAATACTCAAATATTGTGCCAATGCTGGGCCTGGGCTCTTAAAAAAACAGCATACTTTCGTACTGTCGCTCATGGCGTCATTGTTCGTATCGAAACATATTCGTTGTAAAAGTCACTGTCAGTACGAAAGCATCGTCCTTCAACTTATGCTTGCATGTTTATAACTTAATAGTTGGCCAAAATGACTTGCGCGCTACGTGAGAGTCGCAGTCTATCTTTGTGCATATATATGTGTTGTATTGCTTATTTGTTTTTTTTTTTTGGACAAACAAAAGATATGCTAAAGCACATGGATGTCATGGTGTTACCTGGTTGGAAGTTCAGGTGAAGATGGAATCTTCAAGCGATGAAAAATTTTTTGAACATGGGGCGTCGCTGGAGTTGGAGTTTCGACAAGCGCACTTGTCTTTTATATGGCTGCAACCTTGAAGGCTGCCCCGCCGCGGTGGTCTAGTGGCTAAGGTACTCGGCTGCTGACCCGCAGGGCGCGGGTTCGAATCCCGGCTGCGGCGGCTGCATTTCCGATGGAGGCGGAAATGTTGTAGGCCCGTGTGCTCAGATTTGGGTGCACGTTAAAGAACCCCAGGTGGTCTAAATTTCCGGAGCCCTCCACTACGGCGTCTCTCATAATCATATAGTGGTCTTGGGACGTTAAACCCCACATATCATCATCAACCTTGAAGGCTGCAGCCTTAAAGGAAACTCAAGTCCGCTGGAGCACACACACCTCGTATTCTATGGATATTTAAGGCGAAATCCTTTAATGGCTTACACTCGAGTCAATCTGTCCGTCCGTTCCCCGGAACTGTGCCAGCTGTAGGCCCCTCCCCCTCTCTCAGCAATCACGTGATGTCACAGCGCCTTGTTGCAGCAGTCGAGCGAGTCGGCCGGGCTCCCACCATAGCCTCCAAGAAGGCGCGCGCGCCCGCCATCTCGGAGGCCATGCTCCCACGCCCACGCGTGTCCCTGTAGCCCGCCAGAACCTGCCCTCTCATCCTGTTTTATTCGACCCCGTCTCAATGGGCACATGCTTTCGCTGAACACACTTGAAAATTTGCAAGGTGTCCTTCAATTTTTCGTGGGATATCTAGGTCATGTTTAAAGGTGACGATGCTTGAGAAGCGCAGCCTCACAACTATAGACGCGCTCTGCTTTGTTTATTTCGATCTTAAATCATCCCAAGTGCGTTCCGAGACGTATATACTTCGTCTCCGTTCTTTAATCGCAACCAAACGTGATAGGCAGGCCGCGTCTCAACTTTCGGAAGTCTCTTTCTGGTGATGTCGCCGTTGCCATGAAGTGGATATGCGTCTTTTCGTGCACACTCTTGTGAGACGCTGGACTCCTGGCAGTGCTTAATTTACTGCGCCTTCATAGGGCTTGACACTGCGACCCTCTCGCTGTCCATGGGGCGGGCGTGTTTGAGGGCACGAGCAAGGTTTACTTCGTGCCCGCGTAGTGCACTGAAGCGACCCCGGCCTCGTAACCCCCGTCGCTTGTGCATGCATGCACGTAGCTGGAACGCGAGTCTTAGCTGAGATTACCAAGGGATATCGCTGGCACAACTCGTTTACTCAACGCGGCCAAGTCCCGCTGGGTCGCCGAGTCGGCAGCGTCGTCCGCGATAGAGCCCTGGATTTTATGAAAACAAAGGAGTTAATCGAAAAACTTGAAGAATCCACGCGCGTGGAGAAGTATAGTCTAGCCTGGCTCGACTTATTACGGTGGCAAGCCAGCGCGCGGTGCGAGCGCTCCCAGCTGCCGTCGTCAGCGTCTTTTTCCCCGCAAAACCTTTCCGTCGTGCGGAGAAGCGCAACTCGCCCGCCTGGTGTGTGCCCGATAATTTCTTAGGTTGCGCGACCTCCTTTAAGTCCCCTCCCCCCCCCCCACTTTTCGTTTCTACGCTTCAAGAGCCACGCGTCCTTCCTAACTTTACTTAGGTGGGCAATTTACAGTGCTTTGATTTTTGTTTCAGTTTCAGGTAGATTTCTTATGTTACTATGTTTCATCATCTTCTGTACTGCATTGAGCTCTCCTGAGTTTTCAATATATCCTTACTTTACTGCCTCAATTCCTGCCACGTTTTTTCTTTGCTTTTCATTCTTGCCAGTTCGTCATCCGTGTTTTTTGTTTGTTCGGAAAATTTTCATCGTGTTTGATCGTAACACCTTTCATTTCCATTTTTATTTTATTTTTCTTTATTTACGGCGTGCTACTAATGCGTCTCGATATTCTCGACGAAAAGTTGGGGACCTGATTCTATCACCGGCTTTTTTTTTTTCATCTGTGAATGTAAGTCGTATTTTATTCCTCTCGTCACATATCTGTATCGTAGTCGCATTTCTGCTGTTTCCATTCAGAGGGAGCATGGCAAAGAGAAGGCGCTTAAGCGAAAAAAGGAAAGTAGTACCGATACTGTAAAAAGGTATGTACCAATGGTGCATACCACTGGTACATGACACTGGCACCGCTGCCGGTAAGTACCAGAAAGACTTGTGTGCCCAGCTGGGACGGCGTCGACGAGAGCTGGTGGTTTCATATCTCTGTAAGAAGTTTTCATAAGTGCGTGTTCAAACCACTCGTCGTGAAAATGTACAGTCATTCTCTTAGAGCCTGACATCATTGCCATAATTAGATTTCTGTGAGTACTTTCGTTATGCGAACTCGGCAACAGCCTAATAAGCGCAATTGCAATTACCTGACCGTCTTTCCCAAGAGAATGTGTATGGATGCACAAAGCGAATTACGTTCGCTTATTTCACTGAGGCTGTAGCGTCCCTCGGGGATCATATTTTGAGAGCGTGGGCTGTGAGGTTTTTATAAATGGGGCTTGTACGGAATTATATTATGACACTAAGGAGGGAAGGAGGGGGGTATTTGAGGTTGTAGTACTTCCTCTCGTTGAATTGAAGTGTGTGTGTGTGTGTTTTTTTTCTCCGACCTCGAATCTCCACCCCTTTCCAACATCGACCCTTCGTTGCGTCGTCGATGCGCAAAAAGAATAAAGAACGGTTAGATGCAAATGCGATCCTTCGTTCTCCTGCCAAAGAAGGCGACAGGTTCCTTCGCAGTCAGCGCTCCCTTTTTTTCCTGCATTTGGGGACGCGCCTCCCCCTACTTCTTTCTTCTTCTTCCTCCTGTGCGAGTGTTCTCCCGCATAACGCGGAGACAAGGCGGGCGAGAAGAACGCGACCGGCGCGCACAGCTGCGGGGAACGCGCGCAAGCCGCCTGCGTAATTAATTCGCGCGTGCCTTTGATGTGTTCCCGGCATCCGGGGTGACCGTCTATTCTATTATTCTCCCGGTGTGTTTGCCATGCGTTTTTCTTTTCGTTTTTATACGCGCCGTCTCTAGGGAGCGAGTTTTATCGCGAATCGAGGTGCGAATTTCGCCTTCGGCGAGTCCAGAATGTTAGGGTGAACCACACGACTGCGTGAAAATCCTTCCCTACCCCTATACCCCCCCCCCTCTTCCAGAGCCCGAGCCTCACAGGAGAGAAGCGTTGTGGGAAGAACCGCGCACACCAGAGGAAATCGAAGAGTCGTGGAATGAGGAATGCCCGAAGGCATTTTATTAAGTTGAAGTCCGAGCTGCGTGGCTTCAATTTCGTGCTGTTTTGTGATTTGGCACAGCTCCTGCGCTATATAGCGCTTGTGTACATTACATTAGGAACACTGTTCGCCACGCATGGTGCACTCCCTTGTTCGTCTACGTCTACGTTTGTACAAAGATCTATGCACACATTTCACGCGCCGGGGATGGGATAACTACTAAACCCAGTGCTGTGTTTACGCTACAGCGGTGCGTATGGAGCGCGTTTGAGCGAGTACCCTCCCATACCTCAGGGAAATGGTCCTGTGCGCCTTGTAAGAAGAACCTTGTGGCGCAAAACGCAGACGTATGGGCTCTCGGAACCGTTGTTATTTAGAACATGGCCAAGGACAGCACACTGACGCGCTGACGGACCAACTCGGGGCTTTCTGGACAGACCGTGTAGCGCCACAGGGGCTTGGCTCCTCTGTGCCGACGTGGGAGCGGCCCGAATCAGTCCCGGGCCGAGCGCTCAGGACCCCAGTGAAGTTATTCATACTATACAGAATGACATGAAGTTTTCACCAGTCGTGGTTGGGAATTAGTGACAGGCAGGGGCGTGTCAGGGGAGTTCTCTAAAGTGGCTTCCAATAGTTTGCAACTTTCAATAACGTACCGAACTCACTTACTCTTCATCGCGACGGGCGCATTCATACAACACATCAACGTAATTTCAGTGTTCTTACCGTTGCTAGTATTTGTTCCGAATACGTGCAAATATTCAAAGGCGCAGGTGTTACAAGAAGACATGAGTGCGTTTGACAACGCGTACACAAATATAGATAATAATATTATCTGGGGTTTTACTTCCCAAAACTATGATGTGATTATGAGAGACGCCGTAGTGGAGGGCTTCAGAAATTTTTCAACCACCGAATGTTCTCTAACGTGCAAAGGCATCGCACAGTGCATGCCTCTACCATTTGGACTCCGTCGAAATGCGACCTCCGCGGCCGGAAACGAACCCGCGACCTTTCGTCCGGCAGCCGAGCACGGCGTAGCCACTACTCCACCGCAGCGGACCACAAGTGTACAGAACCGTATAAATGAAAGCACCAGATAAACAATGAACAAGAGTGGACTAACTAACTGCCCGATGATGCTTGCGCTGTTTTTGTTAAACAAGCACGTCCTTTTCTTGGGCGACGTGCAAATTTCGCATCTATCCATTCGTGCAACACTGTCGTCGTCTTTGTCCCAAGAGAGACTTAAAAAAAAAAAAAAAACGCCGCGAAGGTTTGTCAGCGCGGTAAACTTTTTGTCGCGAAGAGTTTCGGTTTTTTTTTTTCTTTTTTTCTTTTGCTTTCACAACTGAAACCTTAACCCAAAGCCGTCGCCGCGGTGACTTGTCGGCGATTTCGATTCCTGAAGTTTACGCGGCTCCTCTCGGCTGGGCCTCCGAACTCTCGCTGCGAATCTCCACTTACTGGACACGAACCCTTTATATGCTTTCCCTTTATATGTATTCTCGGCTTGCGTCATCCATTTCAGGATATATGTTTCAGATTTGCCATCTTTTTGTGTTCTTTTTTTCCTTGACTTCAGCAGCTGTGCGAGTAGCGCGAAAGGAAGAAAAAGAATCTATGGACTTTACGCTGTCCTGTAGCGGATTGCCGGATCTAATTTCGACTTGTCTCTGAAACCCCGCACAGGGCTGCGGAAATCGTGAGTGGCGTCCGTCTTCTGCGATAACAGCTTGGCGAGTTTCGTCGGCAGGTCTAAAGGTTTAACTATAATCGATATACGAAACGTTTCGCTTTAGGTGTCTGTTTCCGGTTTGGGGTCTTCGGATGTTAGCGCTTTTAGAAACTCTAGCCATTTGTAGGTGATACCGGAAGCCATTCGAAAAGCGACACTGTTTCCTTTTCATCGCCGTGTCTCGCAACTACTTTTCTTGCGTTTTTGATATTTCGTCTTTTGCTGTGGTGTTCCAAGTTCCGGTTTGATTTGCCATCGCTAACTTTTGTTATTTGGATCGGTGGAGGGCGGAAACTGTACAAGCGATTCTAAACTTCGAGGGGCCACTTTTGTTAGCTATACTTTTTCATATTTCATTTACGGTTGATACTACAGCTTTCAACTGAAGTCGGGTAATGAAATTCTCGCGTATACCAAGTCATTGTAGGCAGGATGGTTAATATATTTTCGAAAGTCCGATATTTTGTTTCTGTAGCTGTTAATCCTTGCGCTTTTGTTCAATGCGTGTTACTAGTCCTATATATATATATATATATATATATATATATATATATATATATACATAATTTTGTACACAGTTTGCGGCGTTGCTATGCCGCCGCGGCAAGCGATATGCGTCTGCGGCCTCCCACTGCGTAGCGCTGTGCCATTCATCTAATTCACAGTTTTTTTTTTTTTTTAAGTCAGCAGCCTAAGATACTTCCTGAAATGCGAATTGACCGTCGGCGGCGTTGTAGCGAAGCGCGCCTCCGACGACGTTGCGAAGGGCGCCACGAATTTTACCGCTGCAACCACTGTTTCGAAAGACGGCGGCGCCAACACGGTCCCGAAGGCATCACTGCTTCGAACTCCGCCGGGAAGGTCACCAGCCGTTTGGTAGCGTAGGTTTCTCAGCTCGCGACTGCTTCTGTGCAGAGCTGATAGACGAGCGGACGAGACGACGGTGAGTTAAACAAGGTTTATGTTCAGCATATTTACAGAGGCGTTACAAATTCGGCACTGGGGCCGACAGCTTAGAGACCCGAAGAGCCGAGCTCTCCTCTCTAACACATAGGTGTGCTGCTAACACATAGCTCAACTGCTCGCGACGCGCCGCAGGGCTTCTTTTATATGCACCGGATGGATTCTTTGAATAACCAAATGTCCAACCAGAAGCGCCGCTGGTCGTGAGGTCAGACTCCTCCAATGGGGTCGCCGCTGGGCCGCGTTATTCTTTCTCATCGAATCTGGAACCGCTGCGTTGCACGTGGCTGCAGCCAAGGACGAGTGACGTCGCCACGCATTGCGTCAGACTCGCCAGACAGGAAGGCGCCGGCTCGCTGGCTGACGTGACTCACTGCACGTGCGCGGCAGAAAGGCGCCGTCGCGTGATGACGCCGTTGAGTTGTTCATCGCGTCAGGCGGGCTCGCGTGCTGGCCTTGACACATATTTCCTTTTTCCGAGGCATGGACATTCGCTGCGGGCTCGCAGGCATAACAACGTCTACATGGGTGACGCAAAAATAATCATCACGTGGTCACGTCAATGTATGACATCGTCATGACGTCACAGATTGCTAAATTTGGGACGTCATCTAAATGTTACATAACGATTCGCTGTATTGTGACGTCACTACATCAATTCGCTGCTTGTTCAGGGGTGGACCCGATCACCGAGGCAGTGCAAAACTGGGTGAGGTGCGACAAGGCCGCAACGCCTCCAATTCTTGAGGCAACGCAAATTTGGATTGCCTCAAGAATCGGAAGCGTTGCGAGCTTTTAGCGGTCACATTAGGGGCACTTAGCTTTCGGAAGGAAGCGTGGGAGGGCCGGTCTATCGACCGAAAAAAAAATGAAAAGAAAATAGCTTTCTCTTTCAGTTGGTCTAGCGGGATGCATTAGGTCTCCTGTGGGCTTCTGCTCAGAAAAAAAAAATGATGATTCGTTCGAACTGTGCGCCTCGGTGGAAAGTCGATTAATTGTTCTCAGGTGGTCTGAACTTACCACATTCGCTGCGCCTAACTTTTAGTCGTTGTCCATGCCAGTGGGTTACGCTGTTCAGACGTGTTCGGTGCCGCAAAACGCTTAAAAGAACAGCGCGCTCGTGTTTAGCTCCCAAAGCCTTCCTATACTACCTTCTCCTCCCGTGTTCTGGTGTTTTCATTCTGCGAGAGTGTGCGTTTTACGACCTCGCCGACGACAGCGCTGCACGAGCATTGAAAAAGTTTATCCTTTTTTTTTTTTGCCTCCTAGACGACATAAATGTGGCCTCTCTTTCTCTAGGACTTTCTTTTTCTCGCAGTCGCTCAGTGCAGAAATTAAAAAAAAAAATGAACGGCGCAGCCTGCGCACTGTGCTCGTGCTTATGTTTGCTCCCACCCTTCCCCTATTTCCCACTCTCTTTAATTTACCAGTGAAACAACGTTTTCCCTACCATCTTTCGCTATAATAATATCTGGAGTTTTTGTTCTCGAACGCGCCGTAGAGATGGGCTCCGGAAATTCTTTACACCTGGAGTTACCTAACGCGCCTGGAGTTATAGGTACGTGGGTCTCTAGCGTGTCGGCACCACCGAAATGCGACCGCCGTGCCTGTATTTGAACCCGTGATTTTTCGGTAAGCAGCCGATTATACCCTAACCATCGTAAAACCATGGCAGCTATCCCTAATCGTGGAGTGTGCTCCTTCAAGCTTTATGCCTTTCTATAGCTGTACTTCTTTTTTTCGAAAAGATGGAGCAACTTTATTGATGTTTTACTACAGCGGGGTTGGACATGGCATCTAATACTTGTAATACTTCGATGCCCAAGCAACGCGCTGTATACCACGTTGGTCCTTGTTCTTCCTGCCGTCGGATGCATACGCCTATTTCTTCTCTGCTCTCATTTTTATGCAAATTGGCTCGCGTTCTTCTAAAGCAAAAGAACTACTCCAAAAATCGTCTTTTTTCTTCTCGACTTTACAAGGACTGGGGTGCATACGTAATCAGCGTTTGTCTTCTGCTTCGTCGCGCGTATTTTCGACGAGGTGCACCCTTCTTTGACGACCGTTTCCACGTGTTGCGCGGTACTTTTTGAGAGTATAGCGCGCTTGAGACTTTATTTTTACAACTTCGAAGCGAGTGTACCGGCGCGAAACTGTGTTATCTCTACTGTACCGCCTTTCTACGGCTCGGACTCTCTCCTGCTTGCATATATATGCAATGGAAATCAGATTATCTATACGGCGTGCGCTATACGAAAAATAAAACTAAAGAAAGAGAAAAAAAATACGAAAAACGAGAAGAATATGCTGATTATTAGCTTTTTTCGAACGCCAAGCCGGCTCGGGTGAAGTAAGTAAGCTACTTCGAAGTTTTTTAATTTTTTTTTTGCGTGTTTGCCGTCGAATCGACAAATGGTGCGCATGTGTGTGAGAGATCTCTTTAGGGAGGCTTCAGAAGAAAGCGCTGTTTGTCCGTTTATGGCCCCGAGCTGTTTCCATTCTGTCTGTCTGTTTGTCTGTCTGGTCTGTCTGTCTGTCTGTCTGTCTGTCTGTCTGTCTGTATGTATGTATGTATGTATGTATGCCCCGCCGTGGTGGTCTAATGGCTAAGATACTCGGCTGCTAACCCGCAGGATGTGGGATCGAATCCCGGCGGCGGCGGCTGCATTTCCGATGGAGGCGGAAATGTTGTAGGCCCGTGTGCTCAGATTTGGATGCATGCTAAAGAACCCCGGGTGGTCGAAATTTCCGGAGCCCTCCACTACGGCGTCTCTCATAATCATATGGTGGTTTTGGGACGTTAAACCCCACATATCAATGTGTATGTATGTATGCATGTATGTATGTATGTATGTATGTATGTATGTATGTATGTATGTATGTATGTATGTATGTATGTATGTATGTATGTATGTATGTATGTATGTATGTATGTATGTATGTATGTATGATTTGATTCGCTTTGTAACGCACCTGTTAGCTGCATCTGAGTTTGAAGAGACAGACTGTTGAAGACATATCGATTTTGAAAAAAATTATTCGCAAGGCGTCTACATTAACTACGGAACTGCGTACCGCCGCGTTTGGTATACCTGTGGTCAAGCCACCACGCAACGCAAAAAAAAAAGAAAAAATCAGGCGCGTCTAAATAAACAGCCCAACGAAGTCACGCTTTTACTTCTTTTACGTGTGCGCTGAGTACGGCGTCTTGGGCGGTCATCTAAATTAATCACGCTATTTTCTTCACCCCTCCGCCGGTGGATATATGCGTCGCGTTAAACCCGACCCGCACGCTCGTACGTCGTTGTACTAGTTGCTCTGCTTTATGCACTACACAGGCAGCGTGAATGGCCGCATTAGCGCTGACACCAGCAGCGTTTATACGTAATCGTATAAATAGATGCCCGCACGATGTATATGTTTAATACGCGCATTATAACAGGCTGCGGTATGTCGGCCCAGAAATGCGAGGATGGGGCCAATGCGATGCCGGAAAGCGTTCACTGCGGGAGCCGTGGACGTTATAATGAACAGTAAAGTGCGGACAAGGTGGCTCCTCTGGTCTTCCCGCTAGCATTACAGCGTCTTCAAAAATGTGCTAGCGTAGACGGAGACGACGACGTCGTTGGGTGAATGCCGCGCGCGCCTGCTGCGTTGCGCGTGGGTGTTCTAGGAAGTTGAGTACGGGAGGTTGAGGATGTGTTGGGGGGTTTGCTGTGGGACCATATCGCTAGTTTCGCTTATATGAGTGAGCAGCGCCGCCTTTCGAGAGGACCGCGTGGGTGTGTCTCATTTGCATAACGCCTTCTCCGGCTCCCTGCCACCTTCCGTACCGTATACGTCTTCCTCGCCAGCGGAGAAGACAGCTGCGTACTCCTTCATGCTTCCAGTGCTTCTTACCGTTGTGTTTGTGTGTTTGTGTGTGCGTGCGTGCGCGCGCACACTTCTCGGGGTTCATTCTCTTTTACTGTGGCCGTATGCCCTCGGGTTTTCATTAACGGAAAAAGTGTTCAATACCAGGGTCCATCATGTCTTTACTGACGTAATTCTGTCGTACGAATACGCGTCAGTCCGATACAGATGACAAATGAAAATCAGAAGAAATGGTTTTCTTGATTTGGATCTCTTGAAAGTCGAACACATCCACTTTCGTTCTGCTGCAATAGAAGCCGAGTACTCTAACCATTACAACATTCCTCGCTGAAACACAACAACGCCTATCTTTTATCAAGCTCGTGTATTAAATACTCATCGCACATCTGCATCCGCATACCGTGGGACACAAGGAGACGGGCAAACGGCGAACTGTGAGGAGGTCGTGGAGATGATTGGGAATAGGGCCTGTCAGAAACGTCCGTCGCGCGGGACCGTCAGCGTATCTATCCCTCTCATCGCGGCTCAGTAGCGCCCAGATGGGCGGATGAGCAATTAGGAAAGCGGCCACCGCCGCGGTCGTCGCGCGATAACGATGCGGTAATGGAATTCGCGCTTTCCCTCCCGTATTGCTGCCGCGCACACGCTGAGTGACGCCTTTCTCTCGCTCTCTCCCAAGATACTCCATTTTATTTGTTTCTATTCCGGGAGGCGTGTGACAGGAACTGGGGCATATGGCTCACTTACTTACGGCTGACATGTGGCGTTTTTTTTTTTTTTGCGTGTGCGTTTTTTGTTCTTTTTGCAAATTTATCGCGTCTCACTTATCGCAGTTCTCTTTTCGCTACCCTCGTGGGCGCGTCCTTGCCTGCTAGTTTCTTATTAAACGTGCTTGCTCTGTGCCCACATCAAGTCATCATTGACTCGTCACTTCTGCCTCTTTTGCTGAACAGTTTTTGTGGTGTGTCTTGACTTGGTTGTATACGTTGCTTCTTGCCTTTTGAATGTGCTAAGTATGCCATTTTAAGTATGGCAGCCGTTTTCAGTCTAGATGTTGATATTTTATGCGTGTGTTCCCACCACGCCGATAACAGCCCTTGTCGGCTTGTGTTATTGGAGCATTACGAATAATTGTATTGTGTATGCTATCCGCTTGTGTGCTAGGCCCTTTGGTCGGCGTCTTGTTCAAATAAATCAAATCAATGAAAGGTACGATGTTTGCCTCTTATATAACACCATGGTTGTGTACTGGGTTCAGAGGCGCAGCTAGAATTGTTTTTCACGGGAAGGGAGGGCTCAACCAAACTTCATTTATGATCATGCGTGCGTTCCTACGTGTGCGCTTATATATACGCAAACAAAATGAGAAAAATTTGTGTGGAGAGGCGCGCATATAAAGGCTCCCTAGGTTGAAACAGCGCCCGAAACGCTGTGATCAACATTCATCTCAGAGTCTTGTAAAACCTTACGAAAATCGCAGCCAGCAACGATCACGTGGGCCAAGACGATGTAAAATGGAGCAATGAAGTTGGAATGTTTCCGGACACTTGCATGAGCACAGCCTGATTACTGCATGGTTTCTTCTACCACAGGGAAGCATATTTCAGTGACATTTGCAAAAAAAAAAAAAAATGGGGAATGGAGTTGTGTAAGGAGTTGAGTCCTTTTCAGGAAAATAGTTACTGCGCATGTATAAGAAAGTTGGGTTTCAACCAGGTGGGCTCGACCACAATCTAGCCCGCGAACTATTTTGTTTCCATTCACCATTGACACCTGCCTTCCCTTTATTTCGTTTCACCCCGTTGTCTTGTTGCACGGGGGAAACCATACAATGAGGCGTGACATTCCCGAAGTGTGCTTTGAAGAGCCTTTGTGGGTTCTCAAGCACGTTCACTGGAATATGGAGGGGTGAACGTGCTTGAAGCTAGACATGAAGTCGGGAAAAAGAGGTTTTCTTGCAAAACATTGCTGCGGAAAAGTCAACTTACCGGTGTTTTTAAAGCGTGCGCAGTGTGCTATACCGGGTGGCGGTGGTCTCGCTCTGGCGGCGCGAACACGCAGTTTTGCCGCGTATGCAAATGACGCGGCATCTGTTCTCTCCCTTTTATATAGTTGACTTAAGCATCGTTCTTAATCTTGATTTATTAACATTTGAAGTATATATATGAAAAACAAATTGGCCAGCCGTTAATGTTTGGGCGTAAAATAGCCTTGAAATAAGCGCATGTTACACGGCCTGGGCACCAGCAGTCACCATTTTATATAAAATTATATCGTATAACTAAATCATAGAATTGTTTTCGTCTGTACGAACCATGCCTGATCAAACTCAATAATCGACTCACCCAGGCTCACTGAGATGAAGCTGTTAGTCTGAGTGAATTCGAGTAATATTTTAGTGTGTTCGAGTTCGATTGAGTCCGTCTGAAGAAAATTTTGCTGAGTCTGACTGAGTGAATCCGGTTGAGGAAAATGTCGATCAGTCCGAGTAAGTCGTAAGTTCAAAACGTATTTTTGAGTGAGTTCCACGTTTTGTTGCCAACCTATGGTCTTATCTATCAGCATTACATCGGCTTACTTGTATACTAAAGTCTATGCGACATCTTTCAGCACGCTGACGTTCATGCCCCCTATCAATATTTATTGATCAGAGGTGTGAGTTAGGAGAAGCGTTGCCATGACCTTCCCCCGATAGCTCTTTTAGGGGCGTTCTTGATAAAAATCATTTCGTTTCGATTGCGTATTTCATGAAAAATGTAGTTACTGAATTGAAACCACTGATAACGCGTATTTGAAGATGCACAATTAAACGGAGTATTGTAGAGCACCAATTATATAAGATATTGGCGTTAAAGAGCATTCAAGTTAGAATCTAAAGCTGAATTTACGCTGCAGTGGACTCATGAGTGGACTCACTGCAGGCTCAGTCAGACTCAAATCAAGCCGCGAGTCTTTGTAAGTTCGGCTGAGCAGTATATCGATGAATTTGTGTCAGTCTGGTTGAGAAGAAAAAAGGTTTAGTGGGTCTGTACCCGAATGAGTTCTGTTGACGAAATTTTCGGCGTGTCTTATTCCGAGTGAGCTATCAGAGCAAAATGAATTTCTTGAGTGAGTTTGAATTTTTCGTTGCCTACCTATATGGTACGAATCATGTTATTTCGGTTGCAAACGCGCCCTACTCGGGTGGTCTATAGTGGCTAAGGCACTCGGCTGCCGACCCGCAGGTCGCGGGATCGAACGGCAGTCGTGGCGGCTGCATTTTCGATGGCGGCGAAAATGCTGCTGGCCCGTGTGCTCAGATGTTTGGGTGCACGTTAAAGAACCCCAGGTGGTCAACATTTCCGGAGCCCTCCAATACGGCGTTTCTCATAATCAGTATCGTTTGTAAACGTGGCCCTGTGAAACCTCTGAATTTATGAAATAGAGATAGTTCTTTCTGATGTGGACTACTTCGCGTTGATAACGTGGGTAGGAGGTTGCTGATTAAACATCAAGTTGCATGCACGTCTCAGTTTCTTAAGCTACATGCATTGAAAGAGAAAGTGTCAGGCGTGCCACGAATAAAAAGAGTGAGAAAGAAAAAAATGAAAAAGAAAATACAATGACCCACAGCGCATTACGAAATGTTTTGCAGAGCCGTTATATGGGAGCCATACTAGTAGACCCGAGTTTTAGAAAGCGCCTCAAATAGCCGCATTAGGCGGGAGTGCTAACTGCTCCGCCTGCTTAATCCACCGCGACATGCTGCTCACGTTTCGCGTATAGCCTGTCATCGTTTCCCGCTTTCGCACTACTTCCCATCTCGTTATCGCTCTTTTTTTTTTAAACTCGACTGCGTGTAGGCGCAAGGACGGGTGTACACGACGTGTGAAGCATGCTGATTAATTAAATGTGAGAAACTGAGACGGGCAGAAGGAAAAGCGTGGCAAGAAGTTGGAATGTTCTTCGCGCCTGTGTGGGCCGATGCTTATAGGCGTTAGTGGGATGCGGACCCTACATTTCTTGTGTGTGTGTGTTTTTTTTATCTTCTCACACTTCTTCACAGCGGCTTGTGCTCAACTCTCTCGCGCGGTGAAACTGCACCAGTGCAGCGGCGGGGAGCGCGTCTTTCTCGGGGACGCGTGATGAATGCGAAGCAGAGAAGTAAGCGGAAAGTGGTGTAAACAGGGCTAATTTACGGGGAGCCTTCTTCGCCGACATAGCTCCGCGTGGCGCTGTAAAAGCGTGGACGAACGACCGTGTACGGCGAAGCGAGATTGCCTCCGAGCGCGCGCCGAGGATGGTAAATGCGAGCTGCTTAGCATAAGATCCCCCCCTAATCCGAGCTGCTTGGCCGCCGACTTGCAGGCCGCGTGCAGAAGGATGCGTGCGAGTGAACTTGTTGTCCTCGGCGTGAGTGCGGGGCTGCTGTACGCGCAGCCCGGGCAGTTTTTTTTTTTTTTGTATCCTGCAATCACCAAAGAAGTGCGCTTATTTTTACATTAAATGGCCTTTTCGGGGCGACAAGTTCTATTTCGTGTGCAGGTATTTAGCAAAGCATATAGTAGCAGAACGGCACGACCTTTTTCTTTTTCTTTCTGTGGGCGGGGTTCGACTCTCGACCACGGCGGCCGCACTCATGCGCAGGCAAGATGCAAAAAGGAAATATAATAATAATAATAATAATAATAATAATAATAATAAACCTCGCTTACTTTGACTTAAGTGCACAATTAAGAACTCCAGATGGTGGACGTTCATATGGGGTTCTTCACGATACGGCGTGCCTCAGTATCATATTGTGGTTTTGGCGCGTCAAAACCCCGGCATAGCAAAGTTTATTATTATTTTTTGAGGGATGATTAGCAATAACTCGGTATCAAAGAGCAGTGCTTGTTACGTTAATTTGTAAGGCATTAGTTCTACGGTGAGAGGTATAGTAAACTGCGGTAGAACAGGCTATAGGGTGGGCATGCGTGCTCTTTGGAGGCCAGTATATAGTATATAGTTTGTCCAATGTTGTTTTGGTTGACTTGTTTTTGAGCTTGGAACTGCGCAGCTATGTGGCGCCACTGTCAGGTCCGTTACCCGTAGTGCAGTATTTGACTCATTCAGGTTGTGATGACTTCCAGAAGTATAGCGTTCCGACGATTAATCTTCTGCATGCGCGTGGCCACTACATTTTCTTTTTAGGGTTATGTGATGTAATCCGCGTACGTAGTTCATGTGTATGAGAAGAGAAAACGGCATGAGGCTTGTATTACTTTGTTAGACCGGTGTATTTTCTTTCGCTTACTATTTTGACATTTTTGTCGCACCACTCAATGTTCTCCCGTTCTGAAGCTGTCAACGAGAGCGAGCCAATAATAGGCATGCCATTTGCAGAAAGCGCTTACGAAGAAAAATGTCAGCGGATTTGGCCCCAGGTTTATGAGGTAATGCGCTGTGAACTATATTAGGGTACTAACAACGGTGTTTAGTGCATAAACGGAAAGCCGTTCCGCCTGATTATGCCCATATTCCGCGTTTGAACTGATGTTCTTTGCACGGTAAGGAAAGGGGGC
The DNA here is from genome assembly GCF_043290135.1 of Rhipicephalus microplus. Classification (NCBI taxonomy): domain Eukaryota; kingdom Metazoa; phylum Arthropoda; class Arachnida; order Ixodida; family Ixodidae; genus Rhipicephalus; species Rhipicephalus microplus. Next base: position 83,018,542 of record NC_134702.1, on the reverse strand, counting down.
TTTCGGCGGTGGAACGGCATTGTCTTCCTTCGTCGTACCGTTTATCACGCCCGCAGCCTGCATTAAGTAAACGGCGCTATTAAAGAAAGCTGTGGCATGAACGCCATCAGGAACTCGCAATGAAGTAATGCCATCATGCCCATGGCGCGGTCACAGAGGTCATTAAGACGAGCCATTCAAGAATGGTTTAAGAAACTGTCTTGTGTACAACTCTGGCCATCTTGAGCGTGCCGTGTGCGGAGTGGAGAAGAGAGGAAGACGAGAAGGAAAGCTTAAGTAAAAGAGGTGGCGGTCTGCTCTTATTGCCCGCGCGTGGTCGTATTTGTAGGCATAAACGCTGCACCCAAGCTGGAACTATAACATTTCCTTCTGCGTGTTGGGACGAGGCTATAGGGGCTTCGTTGCTTCGGTGCTGTGATTGCTGTCATTAGGGACGCACTTGGTTCCTTTCGCTGGGCGCCTCCGAAATTGCAGCGTAGGCTGACTGACTGGTAGGTCTTGTTTGTCCAACGATATTCTATTGCCGAGGTTTCCTTCTAGTTTTCTCCTTTCATTTCTATTCCCGCTCTCTTATCCCGTATTTCCTCCCTCGACGCGCGCTCAATCTGTTGCGAGCGAGCGTTTAGTGCCCGCTTGTTTGCGAGGACTGGTGAGGCGCGTTTGTATATGGTGCGCGTGTAACGTATTGCGGTCTTTGGGGACGAGAAACGCGCGTTCTCTTTGTTTTATGTTAGCATTAATTCTCTTTGTTTTTTTTTTCTCGCATCTTTACGCCAGCGCAGGTCACCAGTGTTGTCGCAAAGATTTCGTCTTCGTCACATCCCCTCGGGCCGCCGAGTCTCTCTTCTTGCCGATGTGATGCGCGTGTATAAGCTTCCAGTTCCTCTGTGCGCCTCGTGCAGTGTTTGTGCAAGCGGCAAGCGACGAATGTGGCTAGGGGGAAATTTAGTGAAGCTGGTTGGTTGTTGGCGCCGCGTCGTGTTTGCACAGCTGCGTGGCGGGAATCTCTGTCTCCCACACATGCATGCAGTGCGAGGGAGTTGCGTCGTGGGGATGCATGCGTTGTTCCTTCCCGAAGTTCGCCACGATCGGACTTCGTCTAGGCGGGCGTATACGCTTGCACGGTACACTCCAACGCCCGATCGCTCACACACAGAGCGCTAACAGTTTAGGTAACGGGACAATGCGGTTAACTTTTCGAGGTGGCACTCCAAGGGTCGTCTCTCGCCTTGCTGACGTTTTAACTCGTTGAAAGTCCGAATGTAGCTGTACCAGCGCCATGAAACACAGAGTCAACTGCTGAGAAGCATATCTCGACTATTTGCTTACGTGTATACAACCTGCGCCGTCGCGAAGTTTGCCTTAAGCTGATTTATCCTGTCGGATATTCGCGTGTATGCGTTTGGATGGAAGTATGTGTTGGAATTATGTGATGGAAGTATGTGATGGAAGTATGTGATGGAAGTATGTGATGGAAGTATGTGTTGGAAGTATGTGATGGAAGTATGTGATGGAAGATGGGTTGCCACCTGTCCTGTTAAAGACCCGCTTGGCTGTTTTTTTTTTTTTTACAGCAGGCTGGTTGCCGCTCCGCACCCGCCGTCATTGACCGGTTTTTTAGACGCGAAGCACATCTAACTAGCCTGTGTGTAACGCTGTCCCTCCGTACGAATGCGCCGCAGCGTTGGCGCAGTGCCAAGTAGGTGACGCTGCTGCTGCGCATTGACGTCACGCTCTCCTTCGCCTGCCAGGCGCTCGCCGCGGTGCCCGCAGCTACCGTCTCGTCCCATCGCCCGCAACACTTGCCGCTCGCTGCAACGCCGACTCGTCGTTTCACGCGCAATAAACATGACGCGCACCTATATAACGTACGCGTTGACACATGTCTACGTGTCACCTACAAGTCCCTACGCCAATCATTGCTTAAAACGAATCTTCCAGCCCTCACTGCGGCACCAGCGTTAGCGCCGTTCAACCCGTGGCGCCACCTTTGCGCAACGCTGCTGCTGCGCATCCCATCAGGGTTCCCTTTGAGGAGATGGTGTTAATTTTGTTTTTTTCGGAGCAGTAAGCGGAGCGTTATTCTAACCATGGCGATTTTTATGCCAGCAATTATACTAGTAGGTTAGCTCATGAAGTGTGCTGTTTTTGTTTGTACAGCAGGTTTATTTGGTTCAAAGAGACAAATAGTACGGTAAATGGCACTGCATGTCGAATACATAATAATTTAATCTCCCATAACAGCCCCCTCACCCCCTCACCCCCTCCTCGGTCGAAGGGCCAGTTTTTGTTCGATAAAAAGTGGCAACCCTGTATGTGAGTTGTGGTCAACATGGTTCGAAGAAGGACCGCTTCTGAAGCCAACGCTTCGATATTCCGAAAGTTGTCTTCGTCATGGCTGCATGATTGCCTCGCTGGCCAAGATCGCCGAAGTGTCGGCTCCGGCACATTACCTTTTCGAGCACGGTTTATCGCTTGAATATTCCATCATCAAGAACATAATTCGTTTTTATTGCGTGTTGCGTTTTCCAGTACCGCGTCTTTTGTTTGTTTTGAGTGTTTGAGTGCTTCTCTCGTTCGCGTTTGTGCGTGGTGCGTTGTATACTTTCGTGTTGCGCGTGACTGTGGAAAAAAAAAAACAAAGCTGATGTCCGGGTTCTTTCCTGACGTCTTTTCGCGTCTCGTCTATAACCCTTCACGACAAGACGTCCTCACTTGGAGCCATACTTACTTTGGCCATTCCTGCGTAGCGTTGGCAAGCTAGAGACTACGAACACTGAGGCAATGGTAAATGAACCATTCTTGTCGCCCAGAGTTCCTGCGTGTATATCAGTTGTGGTTCAAGTACTCTGCTACACACGATGCTTTTCGTGAAGGTGGTGCAGTGTTTATCGAGATGTTTAGCCGGGCGTGAGGTGTTTGGTAGAAAATTCGAAATATTTTTAACCTTCTAAGATACGCTCACTGTCAGCATATAACTATCTCGTGTATTGTGAGAAGGTCGGTGAGTTTGCCTTCTTAATAAATGTAATATGACTGACTAAACCATGATTGGAAAACTATATACGTTGTTGTAATCAGCTTCTGTAAAATATGCCCTAGTTTAGTTGAGAATTCAGGTGCTTTATATTTAGTCTTCATTTCCTTCAATCAGTTTATTATTATTATTTGAAACAAAATGGAGTACAATGGGTAATATTTATACGGTTAGGACCCCAGAACTCAGCACGAGTTGTGGAAGAGGTCCCTATGACAAATAATGGTATTTAAATCCGTGTACAAGAATTCTCTATATATATAGGTGTATCTGAAGTTATCTGAATTTTGCGCATTTATAAGACAGTCGATCACAGGGCGCGTCGCAGCCGCCCGAAAGTAAGCGCAGACGCGCGCGGTTTGGCGCGTTCGCGTCGACTTTCTCACGCCTCGGTTGTGCCTTCTTGACCGCGAACGCCAACGCACCTCCGAAGCGAGAAGCTTGCGTGCCTGCCACCCAGAAAAAAATTTCGCCGATTTTGTAGGCGGAAATGTGGTTCGAGCGTCAGCGGCGGTGGTATGCCTCGTTGGAGACGCTGAAAGGGGGAGGGAGCAGGAAAGACATGTCGCCAATGGTCGGCCCACCGCTTTTGCAATTCAATAAGCTCGCCGCCGTTCGCGGGCACACCAGTCTTGACGTTTTAATGCCTTCGCCCCGAACACTGTTTTGTTGCACTGTGTATATAACAACCGATAGCCGTATATGCGGCCTTTTTGGTATTTTTTTCCTGACATATTACCGCTTACGCGTCTTTACGACTTGTTTTGTCATATTCGCGACGTGTATACATGCGTGCGTCGACAGACGTCTTCATACATTTTTGTTTTCGCCTAGTGCAACATGTTCCGCACGATAGGTTTTGTTTTACTTTTGAGGTCTTACTTTATATGCTCTTCATAGTACCTGTATCAGTAGTTGTGTTTCGAAAGTTGCATCTGTGCCAAAAATATGCAAGGTCTGCGCGTGCTTTTGTAAGTAAGTAAGCGCCTTGGTGTGCATCATGCTGTCTTGGTAAAATTTCTGATACGTAGTTCTATTGTAATATTGTTGAGTCAGAATTGCTACATTGAGTCGAAATTGCTACATGAAAACATATTAACATTAGCCTAGCCAGCATGCGTCCGATGTGCCCTTGCTAAGTCCGGTTGTGTAGGATGCTATCAACTATTTTCAGTGCTTCAATGTTGCCACTTTAATAAATAGTGCCAGCCCCGCCGCGGTGGTCTAGTGGCTAAGGTACTCGGCTGCTGACCCGCAGGTCGCGGGATCGAATCCCGGCTGCGGCGGCTGCATTTCTGATGGAGGCGGTAATGTTGTAGGCCCGTGTGCTCAGATTTGGGTACACGTTAAAGAACGCCAGGCAGTCACAATTTCCGGAGCCCTCCACTACGGCGTCTCCCATAGTCATATGGTGCTTTTGGGACGTTAAACCCCACATATCAATCATCAAGTCATCAAATCAATGATAAATAGCGCCAGAGCAGGAGACTCGGCAGTGTGCTTTGAGTGGACTTGACGGCCGACATTTTACAGAAGCCATTCGTGTATCGGTGAGCCTGGCTTCGCAACTCCTCCGCCCAGAAGCGTACACTAATTCTTTGGTGATACTTGACGGTGACATACTTGACTCTCCAAATATAGAAACGACGCGTCTTGTTGATATTGCATTGAACTTGGGAAAAGGCAGGGATTTTGTTTGTTTGTTTGTTTGTTTCGATTCATAAGAGAGCATGGCGAAGTGTCAAGAGAGAGTGAGTGAGTGATTAAGTGGAGGAAGGTGGGGGTAAATAAAAATAATTACGCCTAAGGGCGCACTTCTGAAAAAAAAAGAACAAAGGAAAAAATAGGGAAGGAAATGAGGAAGGGGAGAAGAGAAGGTGTGGGAAGGGGACTGGAGGATAGAAGGAAGCGGAAAGGAGAGGTCACCATCTCGTGATGCGAGTGCCCACTTAGCCGAGCGCCATGTCGGCGCACCTTTCACCCATTTGAAAAACAGATGTGCTCGCGGTGGCCCTGAGAATTGAACCCAGTATACCTCCCGCATCGTAGGTGGACGCTGTACTGCTTTACAACTGCTACTCGATAAGCTACAGAATCGCTCCGCCTCTTTCGTTTTGTACTGGTATCATCTTCCCTTCATTACGTGTAAGGTAGGTATAGTTAACACAGTAAGCACTCAGGTCGGGCTGGTGCACATTGATAGATTCGGAAAGTGCAAAGAAAGATGAATGTTTGCCCGGTATTATTTTTCGTTTTTGTTTGTTTTTCTATGTTTTGGAATCAAACTTAGTTAACCTCCCAGTCTTTCCCCGATTTTCTCTTTATCCGCATCGCTCCTCATGTTTCTGTCACAGAAATTAAGTTGAGGAAAAATCACCATATTATTCATGGAACTTTCTCATCTTATGCGTTCTTTTCTTTTTCTTTATTTTTTGTCGTCGCTTCTGTATTGGTGTACAGAAACGTGCTTCATTGTTTTCATGACACCGGCTGAGCTGAATCGGCCAGCAGTCTCTGTGCTTTACGTTCCAGCCGCGATTACAAAGTCAAACGAAGTCTCCAGCTCTATGAGCAGTAGCTTTTGTGCGCTTTTACTTATCCCTGCTTTGTCGTGTGGTGGCATTCATCGGGTATATGGGGAGGATACCGAGCTTCTGGAGGGCTGATTGCATTAGGCGTCTTTGAGGTGCAGCACGAGCAAAAACATTAAAACATCGATACGAAATTTATAGAAGAGCTGGTTCGGAGCCGGCATATGTTTGCTAAAACCGTAGTATACGAGCAAGTTAAGTATACGTGAAAGACTAAATATATTGCGCTGACCCTTTGTCTCTTTCCTATTTTGTGCTAGAGTTTTTTTTTGTTTTTTTAACAGTGATTCGCGTAACTTGATAAACCGCGATCAGGACTTCTCATTGGGTGCAGACTTAAACAAAAAAAAAAACGGGACATAGGGTTTATTCTGCGTAGTTAAATGGAAATTTTTGTTTGCCTACACCAGTTATGTATCGTCGTCGTTCTCAGTGCGGCTGTGTTCGACTGCTTTCGTCGTCGCTGTGTCAAGGAAAGCAGTCGTTACTATATTGGCTGAGACTGGAGTTGTCGTACTTTCATATTTGCGTGGTGTCTTGCGTCATCTTCATAGACAAATAACGCCCTATGAACGTCTCTTTATTGCGCATGTCACAGCAACAGCACCGTTGACTGCGGACATTGAGTGCATCTAAGCAAAAACAGTGCAAAAGAAAAACTAAAAAAATCGTTTTGGAAAAATGACTGTATCCGCTGAAAATTATTTCGAAACCGGAACTTCGCAGTCAGCGAAGTAACTTCGTCAGTTTTTTTTATTATTTTGGGGGGAATTGTAGTAGTAGTAGTAGTAGTAGTAGTAGTAGTAGTAGTAGTAGTAGTAGTAGTAGTAGTAGTAGTAGTAGTAGTAGTAGTAGTATTTTATTTACAGTAAGCCGGATACAGAGCTCACTGCAGGGGCAAAGGGCTAAAGGCGAACAGCCTGACAAAGGCCCTTGTCCCTCCGCAGTCCGTGACAGTGCAAAGCTTAGACATCAGCACTGGCAAACAATATATATATATTCAATACATTGGTTTCAAGCAACCTGCAATTGTAAACACAAAATTCAAACATAAATAGCGGATTGTGGATTTGTGGATTTTCGAGTCGGCTTTCGCAGTATGTGCGGTGCACACAGACCTATAATTGGAACCGAAATGTTTCGAGAGCCGGGTGAGTTCATGATTAAAAGACGTATACTCCGACTTAACACAACAAAGTGTAACAAAAGCTACACAACTGTTGCGCCACCTACGCGGGTGGAATCCTCAGTATGCACTGGTACCAAATCAGTGAAAGTCGCCCAGTCTACTCTCGCGCGTCTCTGTTTACATCATGTAGGGGGCCGCGGTTGTTGTTGCGTGCCGACTTCTCGCGGCGGACGAACCACGACTCGAGAAGCCTTCTCTTGCCCCAAACTTTGTTCTCGAGCCAGCGACGTCGCATTACTGAAGTCGAAGAAATGCGCCGTTGTCCAGCAGTGCTCGACGAGTTTGGTCTTCCCGTTCTATTCACCATCCTATTCACCCTTCGTAACTATAGAGTTTGCAGTATACGTCTGCGTCACATGACGTTATGCATACAGCATGCAGAGGAGAGAGAGAGAGAGAATAAACATTTATTAATAACAAATGCACACTGAGCCTTCTTTGGGTGGTGCCCTCAGTCCAGGGCTCCATTGCCTTGCGCGACCCTGCGAGCCCGCTGGACCAGCTGCTGCTGTTCCTGCCGGCGTAAGCTGAGCAGTGCAGACTCCCAAGAGGAAGGGGTGGGATTGCGAATGGGAGGAACGCACTGTGGGGTGAGCCGCACTTATTCGAGTTCGCATGTTGCGTCCCCTTTCGTAGAAAATAGTGGGTATCCCGTACGAACTTTGCGATCATCCACGTAGAATACAAGCGGGAAAGGGAAAGGGGGGGGGGGGACACTGAGCGCTGCGTGGCGATGCGTCGCGGCGAAGCATTTGGAAGGATGCCGTTGCGAATGAGACAAGAAGCGGAAGCCTGCGTGTGTATAGACTCGTGTCATCATGGTAGCTCTCATTTGTTGTGTCCGCAGAAGCCGTTCAACGGAAGCGATGTGTTTGTACGGCATCTCTTTGCGAGCGTCTCTTTGTACTTCCCTCGGCGATGGTATAACCACGTTTTGCGGAAGCCTTCGTTATGAATGCAGTTGCTAGAAGTCCGGGGAGTTCTACTTTCATGAAGAGCCGCTTATTAACAAAAGTATTTTTGTTAGCTACCATTGAAGATTTGTTCTTGTATTATAGTACTTATTTCTATTTGATGCGTGCTTCAAGGGTCCTGGAGAAGCATGCCGGATTGACAGTCAGTCTATGGCAGCTTGTGGATAACGCTACAAGCGCCTCAAATAATACATTTACTCGCTATTAGGCTGCGCTGAAAGTGCGACGTTATAAGCAAAAAAAGGCCGGCAAAAGACGTCGTCTTTCGAGGACATTCACTACATGGTAATCCTGAATCAGTGTTAACGAATGCTGTGCTTCACTTTGTATGCCTGACTTACATGTGCATTTTTCTCTGTCCACTTGCAGCGGGACTCCGTGTGGCAGCGGCTGCGCAGCCAGCCCGTGTGCCGCGCCTGCCCCGTCTCCCGTGGTTTCCGGTAGCATGAGGTAGCAGGCCAGCGCAGCCCGGCGCCTTCCTCTTCCTTCCCGGTCCCACATTGCCACTGACCCGTGGCAATGCGCAGCGCCGTGCTGCTGCCCAGGCCCACCCGGCGGTGGGTGGTGCTGTGCGCCGCCTGCCTCCTCGCCGCCTTCCTCTGCTACACCTTCCTCGGCTCGTGCCGATCGGGCAACCTGAACTTCACATACGTCCCGCCAGAGGTCGGTGAACCCTTTCATTGTTCCCATTGCTATTGCTTTTTCTTATACGAAAGCTCGACTCGTCTTGAATCACGAACTGACCCAATGGTCCATTTGAAAGGGCCCCGCAACATTTTCCCGGTATGCCCCCAAAACACAGCCGATCGGCTGTCAAAGCTCCAGAGAACACGATAGCGATACATTATAGCACAGCACACAGTGTGGCATTTACAACTAATTCTCATAGTCGAGCTAGAAGTCGCTCGCATTCTTCTCGACAAGTGATACCATATGAGCTCAAACGACCGCGCCATAAACGCAATGTCTGCGGCCATTGGCTAATTTTAGCATCGTGAGCCGCGCAGTTAGCGCGGCCGCCGCGTGCTGCCGCCACGTGCATGCGTGCTCGCTCGTGATCATCCTGAAAGTAAGCTGTATGATAAAAAAAAAATGGTGCCGGATCTGCATGTTACACTCCAAATGTCGTCGAAAGACAGTTGTCTTGCGTTTGGAGGGAGTGAACAAAACGTTTATTCGTGGTTCTGCGCAAGAAAATCGGTGAATGGTATTCTGAAGGCGCTGCGTTAGAGTGCCTCGAGCGTGCAGCGGAGGCAAACAAGTGCATCAAGTCACGTCACACGTGAGACACGAGCTCTATCTGGCAGTTATTTTGAAAAACAAAGCGTGCGGCGCGCGGGCCCGTCTCGGAGGTGATAAGGTGTAGAACGCAAGGTGACGGGTAAGTGCCGCCACCGTGTCGTCTTAGTAAAGCCTCGCAAACCCTGGCCTTTTCGTGCAAGCGTTGCATTGTCAGCGCAGCGTGATAAACGCTACGGTCCTTAGAATTACTTATGTATGCCTTTTCTAGTAAAAAGGCACGCATACAGAATATTGAAGTGTTGTTATGGTGCCTCAAATATGTGCAATAATTGCTCTTTAATTGACAATCGCACAAGTATGAATGCAAAATCTTGAGCAATATTGGTGGGCGCTGTGGATGGGGTCGGCCGTTTGGGGTATTCGTTGGTGCCGTTTGAGGTATCATTAAGGGCGGACAAACAGACAATTGTACAGACAGACAAACAGAAAGACAGACCAAATTTTTTTCGCCGAAGGTCCCCAAGAAAGACTATAGTCTTGAAAAAAAAAGGGGGGGGGGGCCTCAAGGTCATGACGCGCGATGACGGACGGACGTAGCTTCTCGTCTACCTCCACCCGCTCTGGGCAGCTTTCAGCATGCTCGCTGGTACGAAAGGAGAAAAAAAGTGCTTAAACATGACCGGGATTTGGGGACATTAAGGTACCATGATGCGTGCGCCCCCGCTCAGGGTGCTGCCACCTTTTGTACTGCTCCCTCCATCATTGAAATGCCTGCAGCATTTTCGCCAAGATGTAGTGCTCATGTGCCAGCTTTGTTTGGCACGTTTAGCTGAAATTTTAAGTTCCTAGGGGCTACAACCATTCGCGTTAAGCTGGGGGCCACTACGCGTCAGAGCAAAACCTGTATGCAGCGGGAGAGATAATGGATAATGGCCGCCGCAGATGTCTTCACTCTGAGCGGAGGAGCGGGTATTCGAGGCACTCTAGGGGACATGTGCACGTAGCGCCATCTCTCCTCAGCCCCAGGAGTGGCCTGTCATGACTGAACTAGAAATGTGAGAAAAAAAAATATCTCACAAAAAAAGGAAACCTACAGCTATCAAGAATGACTTCTGGTTTTATACAGCAGAGACTTGTTTGAGTATTCTGGCAAATTTTCGGTGTCTCTCTACAAGCTGCGTGGCTTCCCAGAGGGTTTGGTATGTAACGATGTGACCCCATGTGTTTCTTATTTTTTTATAGGTGGTGTTCAATTGCCTTCGGAAACCACACGCTTTGTATCGCGATATTGCTATTTCACCAAATTCTACCTTTCGGTCTCTGTTACATATAACCCGTAGTCGGTTTTGATAAAAAGCTTTTTTTCAAGAGAGATGATTTTTCTCACTTATTATCTACTCAGATATGGCAGGCTGCCGAGAGATGGCGCCATGTTCAGATGTCCTCAATTATGAGGAGTGTCTTCCACAAATCTCTGTTACTCGATGATGACGTTATCGAGTTTTCAAAGCGAAATTTCTCAATCTAAACCATTTCATTATTTTTCTTTAGTGTCCTTTTAAGTGACAAAGTATTTGCTCTGATCTGCCGAGGAAACTTGACAGTAGACGCTGCGAAGTAGGTTATGCTTCATCTTGGGTAACAGCACAAGACAAGCTAGTGAATGCCATGATAACCTTCTTAACTTGGATACGCATGCCGTGATCAAAGAGGCCATGTTGGTGTGATTGGTTAGGTCGAGTATAACACTGAATAAATGTGTCAGCACTAGAAAGGGAAAGTTGATGAACAGACATCTCACATTGAAATGCTCGCGCTGTTCCTCGATGTTGACGTGTAACCGAATCGTTCTAATGTCATTGCAGTAGATGTGTTGGTTGTGAATGTGCAAGTGTTGCAGACTTTTAATGGACTTCGTGTTGTCAAAGCTCGCTGAAGGTGTTCGGGCTTCAGTGAGCTTGAAATAAACTGCTGATAACTATGCTGACTTCAACGATGAGCGCGTTAGCGCTATCACTACCTATAAAGTGAGACATGCCGTGACCATAGCCCTTACTCCAGGGAGAGTTGCAAAAGTGCGTGAATTGACTTTCCGTAACTCGAGGGGATGGCTGTCATCTTTTCTCTCATCACGCAGCGCTTCGTGTGGGGCCGCAACATGGAGAAGATCCACTACGACAGGCACATGCCGCTCATCTTCATCGGCGGCATGCCGCGCAGCGGCACGACGCTCATACGCGTGCTGCTGGACGCGCATCCAGACGTGCGCTGCGGCGAGGAGACGCGCATCATCCCGCGCCTGCTCTCGCTCAAGCAGCAGTGGTCCAAGAGCCCCACCGAGGTGCAGCGGCTCATCGAGGGGGGCATCACCGACGACGTGAGTTCTTTCTTTTTGTCTCTCTTGACGACCTCCGTTTGTTTCCACGAAAAAACGGGGTGCATGAACTTCATTATGTGCAGCGCAGCCAGGCACACTACGTAGTTGCTGTGGAGCACCTTATTTCGAAACCCTATTTCTACATGTGTAGTCAAAATTCACGAAGTCTGAGAAAGCGCTTAAGCCCTCCTAGCAGGCATATGCGCATACTGGGTTCTCAGATTTCCTGCATGTACTGCGCCGTGGAAACATCACATTTGTGCCATTGTACAGGACACGGTTACTGACTTATGGATAATTTAATGCTTCTTATTTTTTCACATAAGATGGTCCAGGAGGCACCGATTGTTCATTTTATGCGTAAACAGCAAATATGAATATTGAATCGAACGCAAATGCCCTGGGCGACTTCGATATGAAGTATACATTCGTGGTGCATGAAAAATGACGGTGAGAGATATGGAAAAGTCTAGTATACTTATTTGTTCGCTTTTCAGAAAAAATTCACTGATTTCTTTTATCTGAAGAATGCACTGTTGTCTTTGATTTATTGAGCAGCAGCACACCTAGAAATGAAGTTCACATCTGTTGGTCCATTTGAGCTGAACCTGCCAACTTCCACAAGGATAGCGATGCTTCGGGCGAGTTTATTGAACACCATTTAGCTCGTCCAAAGTTCTTCCTTCGCCTGTCGTGTTAGAGTGCTTGAAATGTCCCAGGGGGACTGACTTCTACTGTTTCTGTGTGGAAGGTTTTAATGTAATGGCCCATTCTACCATCGTAAACTAATTTCTTGTGTGCTCTAATGTTTGTATACCTGGATACGACATAACCCTCTTCATGACTCCTCTGTGAGTTACGGAGTCCTGCCTTTAGAGAAAAGCTGATGTATACGTCTTCTTCTGAATAATAGACGAATTGAGTTAGAGATGAAACCACGTCCTTGCTCTCTGCCCGTTTGTACGCAGGTTATGGATGCTGCCATGACGGCTTTTATCCTGGAGGTAATTGTGAGGCATGGCAAGCCTGCGCCGCGGCTCTGCAACAAGGACCCGTTCACGCTGCGCGCCGCCGTTTACCTGCACAAGCTGTTCCCGCAGGCTAAGTTCCTGCTCATGATACGTGACGGCCGGGCGGTCGTCCACTCCATCATCACGCGAAAGGTACGTGCCGGCCACGTTTTCCTGCTTTTGTTATGTTATTAGGCTTACGAAAGGGGCCAGGGGCTGTGTTCCAGTTCTAGACAGCATCGTAGACAATCTACGCTGACAGCTAAGCAGACAGCATCGAGCCCATGTTATCCGAGAAATTACGGCTGCTACGCAATGAGGCGCCACCTCGCTTCAAGAAGAAAAAGCTAAGATGAAGAAACTTAGCTGTCATTTTTTAGCTCATGTCGTGTTATAATCTAAGAAAAATTTGAACGTTACTCACATTGAAGGTTTGGAGAAAAGTGTTTGTGTGCCAACGACTATTCTGGCAAGATCCGAACTATCGGAGCAATTCGCTGAGCCAACATCTTGTTTAGACAGCAAAGTAGCTTGCATCATATTTGTCTATGATGTCTCGCATTTGTCTACGATTGAAGCTGTTTATTTTTCCGGCTACGTGGGAATTTAAATGGTACTTAAGATGGCCGCTCTTAACTTAGTTGTCTTTTTAGCCGTCTATGGTGAGTATTGGAACACACCCAGGGGCGTGAAACCTTAACTTAAGCTCACTTCACGTTTGCAAAAGAGGTGGTGTTTGATTCACAAGTTTCTTTGCGCGTTCGAACATACTTGGCAGAGATCTTTGTGTGGTGCCGTTTTCGAGTTCTATGCGTGTATGCGCGTACGTGCTTGTTTTTGTGATTGTGTGTGTGCGTGGGCTGAAAAAATTTCTATTCATTCGTTTCAATTGCACTGTCTCAAAGGCAGAATGCACAAACCTGTGCCCGGACTTGTTACAACTAAAGTACACTCTGGTAAAAAAGATGCTTCGCCGCATTAAATATAGCCGTACAGCGAAGCTCGCTTGCCGATGAACCAAATTTCAGCACTGGCCTAGTTTATCGTCTGGTAGTGGACTACATTGTGTTGATTGAAATGCTCTGTTGTACTGTGAAATGTTGAAGAACTCTTTCTGGTGAAAATAAGCCACCAGCAAAAGCCTGTTATCCATTCCTGCTTTGCGCTTCACTGTAATAATAGAAGTGAATTACTGCACTGAGAGTAGCCTAAAGTGCTAGACACATGGTGCGATTCGGCGTCTGATCTCATGTTCGACTCCCCACGTGGTGTACGATGATTCGAGATACACGCAGTGGGCGACCGATCAGCTTGAGGCACTGTTAATATCCGGTGCCTTGGCATGCACGTTCGCAACACATAGTGCCTGCCCGCTTGATAGAGTAAAATCACACTTGTGCTACCCTGCTTCATTATATATGATTGTCACTAAAGCTACACCTTCGTGAGTGACAGACATCGTAACAGTCCGCATGGCTCCAAGTGTAGGCATAGCCAGCATACGCTGTCGCTAGCGTTCGCATTCAAACGCACCCTCATCATAGAGCGCTTACTTTTGCCAGCGTGATTAAGACTTGCACTTTCATGTAACACGTTTAAATATGCAGTTGGCTTTCTCGGCCTCCTCAACATCAATACCAAAAAAAGAAGTGAAGCGAGCCGGTTCGCTGAGACGGCTGGTGCCACAGTTTACTTGTGCAGAGGCCTTCCGTCGCGGCTGGACATTTTGTTAGTGTTTCGAAAATGGTCGTTGCCTTGCACAAATGGCAGACTTCTAACGTCACTTTATTTAGTCATAAATTTTTACATGTCAGAAGCAATGTTTAGCCAATGTTTGCATGCCGCCATCAACTGTGATATCGGCAAATGCCAGTGTGATTGGTGCCACCGGAGCGGTGACAAATGCACCAGCGACACGGATGCCACCAGAGGCGTGACATCAGATGGCTCTCGCGCTGACATTGGCTGTGGCCTTCAGACCGACGTGGCAGCCGTGTGGCTGCATTCAGCAAGTATTATGACCTCGCGGCGTGCAAATCGCCTTCAAATTCTGTTGGAAGATAATGAACGCGGCTGTTGGCCCTTGCAGCCGTACATCGATGCCCATTCGTATTCGTACTGTTTCCAGCACTTACCAGGGAAGCACGCTTACTGGCCAATTGAGCTCTCCAGCGCAAACTTGTTCTATGCTCTTTTTGGGAACTCTGTTGATTTAAAGTAGATGTTTTGTCGCACAAAAATTACCCTAACTGTGAAGCACACTCGCCAGGGAGTATAGCTCTCCAGCACAAGCCCTTCTTACTCTTGTTGTGGGCAAGTGACGTCATTCATTGGTGGATTCGGAGTGACCCACGAACTCTGTGCCGGAGCACTCCACTCTGGCAGAGGGCAACAAAAGGGAGTCCACCAATGGAGCACACGTGCTCCTTCTTGAGCAAATCGCAGGGTGAGAATGGAATGCGATGTCCGCGTCTCTCTTCTTGCTTGAGTGGGCATGCTGAACACAGCGACACAATGATAGCAAAACGTGATCTCCGAAGTGAGGCGAGCGATGTTCGTTGGCGCGCCCAAGCGTAGCACTGTTTGAAGGCACATGACGCGTGTGACTTCCGGTTGAATCCGCCGATTTTCGCGGAGCACAAAAAGTTGCTCCGTGGAGTGGATCTCGTGGCGGGTCTGTTCCAGATCTGTCAATGGAACATACAGAGAGCACCCTCAATCCTCCAATGGAATTGACTTGCTCCGCATGGAGCAGAAGAAAGTATTACCGGAAGTGTTCCGAATGTGCCAATGCATAACACCACAAGTTCTGTTAAATGAGATGCTTTCCCGCAACAAACGTAGCCTGACAGTGAAGCACGCTTGCCGGGAAGTATAGCGTTCATGCACAAGCGTGTTGGTTGCTCTTGTGGACTAAGTTGTGTTAAGTAACATGCTTTCCCGCAACAAGAATTGTCTGACAGTGAAGCAAGCTTGCGGGGGAGTATATCTCTTCAGCACAAGCTCGTTGGTAACACTTGTAGACTAAGTTGTGCTAAGTAATATGCTTTTCCGCAACAAGAGTTTTCTGACAGTGAAGTACGCTTGCCGTGGAGTATAGCTTTCCGGCACAACCTTGTTGGTTACTCTTGTTGTAGACTAACTTGTGTCAAGTAAGATGCTTTGCTGCCACAAGGGTAGCCTGACAGTCAAGCACGCTTGCCGGAGAGTATAGCTCTCCAGCACAAGCCCGTTGGTTACGCTTGTTGTGGACTAAGATGCGTTAAGTGAGATGCTTTTCCGCAACAAGAGTAGCCTGACGGTGAAGCACACTTGCCGGCGAGTATAGCTTTCTAGCACAAGCTCGTTGGTTGCTCTTGTTGTGGACTAAGTTGTGTTAAGGGAGATGCTATCTCGCAACAAGAGTATCCTGACAGTGAAGCACGC
Organism: Rhipicephalus microplus; assembly: GCF_043290135.1. Lineage (NCBI taxonomy): Eukaryota > Metazoa > Arthropoda > Arachnida > Ixodida > Ixodidae > Rhipicephalus > Rhipicephalus microplus. Next base: position 83,002,696 of record NC_134702.1, on the reverse strand, counting down.
TTGTCAGGGAGTATAGCTTTCCAGCACAAGCCCGTTGGTTATTCCTCTTGTAGACTAGCTTGTGTTATGTAATATGCTTTCCCGCAACAAAAGTAGCCTGACAGTGAAGCACACTTGCCGGGGAGTATAGTTCTCCAGCACAAGCTCGTTGGTTACTCTTGTTGTGGACAAAGTTGTGTTAAGTGAAATGCTTTGCCATAACGAAAGTAACCTGACAGGAAAGGATACTTACTGGCAAGTTTAGTTTTTTAGCATGATCACTTTAGGCAATCCTTCAGTAGACCAAAGGTACTCTGCCGCAGTAAAAATAGCCCGAGGGTGAAGCAAGTTTCCCATCAATATTAGCCGCCACCAGAAATCTGGTTGTTGGATCTGTGTCGAAAGCTTGATGGTGTCAGCAGTGCTCGGGACATGTGGCCAGAGCAAGGACTCTTCGTGAAATTTGTGAAACCGCTCACACAAACGCGCACGGCATTCCCCGTGCATCGGGACGAGGTGTTGGTTCGACGGGCATTCAAAAAAAAAAGAAAGAAAAACGATTTTTTGAGCCGACGACGCATAGAAATGCATCAAAGAGAAAGAAAGCTGAAGAGCGAACGGCAGAGGACGCATAACAACAAGCTCCGGCTACGAACAAACTTTTCGACCCCTTGTACCCACTGTCTATACCTCTTTTAAATTTGTTTTTGTGTGCTTTCGTGTAATGTATAGCAAATTTGTATTGTATTGAGCAGGATCTTATTGTGCATCTGAAATCAGTTCGATTGTGAACTTATTCATTTATAGCGACTGAACCTGTTTTTTTACGCACACTATGCTAAGTTTGATGTCCTACCCACATGCCCACTCTAGCTGAAATTACGTTGAACATTGAGGAACTTAAAATTGTCATCTGAGTTTTAGATTGAGTTAATTTTTCTTTACGCTTAATCAAGGCTACATGGACACTCAGCAAACACTAATATGGAGAAGCATGGCAGGGTCGAAGACTTTCCCACGGAAACAGCAACAGACTTCTCAAAGATCTGAATATGAACTTGTTAAGAATTCAGCATAATTGGATAGATTGAAATCAGCATCATATTTGATTCACCATACTATGTCCTGTACGCCACAGGCTCTAATCATCTTGCTGTGACATGAATATTGCTTATGCACTCGCCTTCCTCATGGGTGCAGGTGACGATCACAGGCTATGACCTGTCCGACTACCGGCAGTGTCTGAAGCGCTGGAACGCCGCTATGTATTCCATGTACAACCAGTGCCAGCAGCTGGGGCCCAGCATATGCATGCCCGTGTACTATGAACAGCTGGTGTTGCACCCCAAGCCCTGGCTGCAGCGCATTCTTGCTTTCCTTGACGTGCCGTGGAATGATTCTGTGTTGCACCACGAGCAGATCATCAACCAGTCGGGCATATCACTCTCCAAGTAAGTTATTCCTGATGAAGCTGCTCCATTTGATAGTACTTTGTTCCTCACACTACATCACAGAAACAGAACACAGAGGCGTAGTTTTGTCATTTCCCTGTGGAAACAAGGATGGGGTCACAAGAGTAGCCACATGGAAGCCGATTTTGTGTAGCTGTGCTTTGCAAGAGTAACATAAATAGACGAGTAATTGTTTGAATCAGAATTAAGAAATTAATTTATGCAATATTCAGAACCAAATGCCAGTCATTAAACCTCCTAATTAAAGAACACTAAAGGGAAAACCTTTCTTCTTGTATTTTTAGATTACTCTTACATAATAGGAAAAACGCCCTGCTTACTGCAAGAAGGTGCTTGATAAGTGAACATGCACAAAAAAGAAAATGTAGGTGGCGATGCCACTTTGAAGTTCTCGCACTAGTCACCGTGGTGTCATTTATTTTGATCGTGTCTACTATTACTATTGGCTGTGATATTCAGCTATAGGTGGCAGTATCATCGCTGCATTACTGCGTATAGGTCGCCCGTGTGGTGTACAGAAGTGTAGAGGCCTGCTGTTCCTATATTGTCATTCTGTGCACTGTAGTGGTTAAAACCGTTTCAATTTCCAAGGAGAGGTATTGTTCAGTTCTGCGATGCCACACAGGTTGTACAAAGCCAGAGGTAAGCTTTCATTCTTATCTGGCAACACACGACATCACCGAGTATGTGCAGATACAAATCCAGAGGTGAGCTTTCATTCTTATCTGGCAACACACTGGCAACACACGACATTGCCGAGAATGTGCAGATACACACCCAGGCACGCAAATAACAGAAATAAAAGATTTTCATGAAGCAGGTGCCACATAAAGGAAGAACTTAATATTGAAGAGCTCATTTTTATTGTTAGACACAATACTAATGAAAATATCTGTGAGTTCCTATGAATATTGTTTCTACCACATAGCTAAGCGATTCGTTTCATAATGCTTAATTTTTCAAGGTCTTAAGTTCCTAAGATGTCCTACTGCTGTGTATTTTGACTAGCAATAAAATTGAGTATTGAGAATGTGTTTGTCACTCTAAAAAATTAGTTGTGAAGTAACTGTGCATGCCATTTCTTACTGCCTTCTTAATTCTTGTTAATTATTTGTAAATAACCTTCACAGTACATTTTGCGCTGCATCAACTAACCACTCATTTCTGTGCCTTTTTTTTCTTGCTCAGGAGTTAATTAATTTTTGCCAATAATGTATGCAACAGTGTGTCCAGCATTATTATTAGCAGCGAAACTCTTGGAGTCATGCACTCTTTTTTTTTTCTTTGTGCAGCTTGTTAAGTTTCCGACTAGCACTGAAAACTGCTCTAATAACACACTGTATTGTGGATGAGCTATATTCATCCTGACCTTGCCTATAGCATCGCGTATCTATTCAGTTCAAGGGATTGACATGAGCCGTTTACATTAGATGTTCACCAATAAAACTGAAACCTTGTGAAAATACATGTGAGCAGGCTTTGAATAAATTAACTGAGCGCTTTTAACTTTCTGTGATAACTTTCTTTCGGTTATAGTATAATATAGTTGGCAATCAATGCTTTCGTTCATGCTCAACAAAAACATTCCACAGTCATCACACACTCTACTGAGCTCGAGAAAAGTGTAAAAGTAAAGAGAGGTGAAAATATAGAAAATATATTATGCATTTTGCTTTTTCTTTCTTTCGGTGATGTACCAACTAGCTGGAGCTTGTAGGCTGTTGTTGACAGACAGGAATCATGCTGACTAACATTAATTCGGGTCTTTGAGAACTTGTAGTGACTACCACAGACCTGTCCACCATGTTGTAATGCTTGCTACTGATGATTTTCTCCTGTGCAGGCTCGAGCGTTCCACGGACCAGGTGATCAAGCCAATCAACTTGGAGGCGCTGAGCAAGTGGGTCGGCCAGATTCCCGAAGATGTTGTGCGCGACATGGCCAAAGTGGCACCCATGCTGTCCGAGTTGGGCTACGACCCGATGGCCAACCCTCCAAACTACGGTCGACCCGACTCATTCGTGCTCAATAACACGCTTCAGATCAAGCGCGAGACAGCCGAATGGCGCGCTCGAGAGCTGGAGCTGGCTCAGCATCGCGATGCTATTCGTCGTGGTGCCATTAGACGCAAGGTTGAAGAAGACGCTTTTATTAGGACACCCACACCTTAGGAAAAGAAACTTGTGCGTGACTTTAAAAGACTTGAAACTGTGTGACTCCCGTGAGCGTTTCTGTCTTGGAAAACGACAGTCCCGTCATTTTTGTAAAAAAAAAGAAAGACGAAAAGACTCTGAGCACGCAGCCACCTTCTCCAGTCACTTTAGTGCAAGTCGCGTCTGGCTGGCAGCTTTACTTTATGCCAAATGGTCGAATGTACAAGAAGTCAGGTGTTCTTTCATAGCAGCTTTTTTCTCAAATATTACCTCATAAGCTTGTTGTTTTTTTAATATTGGATATAAACATGAGTTTAAGCTTTTCCAAGCTTGCTTTGCAGACAGGTCTGTCAAATGGGTCTCGGGATGAGAAAAATGCGCATTGTGTGAGATCTTTTGAATGTCTTTAGCCCGTTTGCATGCATTAATTTGTTCTTTAATGGATCTTGAATATATCCAACTGAATTCACATGGTGTCATTAGACAAGCTGTTGCTTTGTAGTAACTTGTTTAACAGATTACACTTGAACATGAGTGTAAACCAGCTTCATGCTGTGTATTGTAATTCTTCATTTACAAAGTACAGTTTAACTTTTTAAACTTGGAAAGAAGGAAACAAATACAGATTGGTTCCCTAGCAACATGCAATGTTGCCACAACATTGAAGCAACTTTCTGAATGTTGCATCAGCGATGCATCTACATTTGGTGCTGCAAGGGTTACTCTACTAGCTTGTCTGCTTTGTTTAAAAGCAGCTACATCATCTTTGATCTGTGACACATATAGCTGGCCAATCTTGCTTTGTTTTTGCTTCAGTTTTCTTGAGCAGCTTCGAACTGTGTCAGTCATTTGTCGAAAATGTAGACACGATGCTGAAGGCAATGTTCGGATGCTGTGTCATCACCCTCACACTGTGGTAATGGTGTAACTGAAACAGTGCTAGGATCTGGTGCGAAGCTTTTCAGCTTTGTGACTGCATTACCCATTTGCTGAACACAGTTGGATCATGTCCACAATGAAAAGAGTTCCACAATGTGCATATCTCGATCTGAGCACACATCATTCATTAAAATTTCTTTTTGCTCATGAAAAGGTGCATTTAAATCGCAAACCTCAAAAGTTTGTGTATCTTACTGTCTCTTATAATACATTTACTAATCTGGAGAATCTCATTTTTTAGTTATTTTGCACATTAATTGCTGTGCAGCTTGCACATTTTTGAAAACTTAGAAGCTTTATATTCATACCGAAAATTGGTACCAGTACTTTGGTTTTATCATTCGTCACATTTATAGCATTGCAGCTTGTAACTATATAGTAATGCACTGTGCACGGTGTAAGCATTAAATTTAATGCAAACTGACTTGTAAGTTTTCTCGTCAGACTATTATTTTTGAAGTCAATAACAAAAAAAGCTGTTTTACGCATATAACTGAGAGTTTTGTAGAAAGCTTATTGTACAGGAAATATCTGAACACATACTTCAAGCCCAGTTGTGCAAACATGAAAAAAGCGATACTGGCTTATATAAAGTACCTCTCTTCATCATATGAAATTTTTTTCACGCATTAATGTCAAGGCAACTAATCTTGAAAATTGGCCTTTCAGCTGTGTTATCACAATCTAATTAACTGAAAGGAGTCAGTCTGGCATACGCCCGATCAAGTTAATATTAGTACAGCTGTTCATTTGCATTCTTCTGTACAAAAAATGATTTTTTGATAGCTTAGGCTACACTTTTATGCCAAACCACTTCATATTTACAGTTTTAAATAGCAATGAATTGGAGGCGTTTAAGCACTCTGTAATTGCCTTGCAGTCTGTCTGCACAGCAGTTGACACTCATTATTTAAGAAACCACTGGCAAACAAAGGGTGGTTGTGTCTATTGAGTCAACAAGAAAATAAGTCTAATTTCTTCCTTCTTGAAAATCGCTATGCTATAATTGTGCCATCACACACGGTTTCACAGCGCATTTCTGTCTCAGCGGAAAGTCAGAGCTTATGACCCGAATCAAGCATCTCTCCAAACACGTGTGATAGAGCCTTACTATGTAAATAGTGGTGTAAATCAAAAGGTATGCATGATACAGTGCAGCTGTCCTATTGGTGTGCTTGTCCGAGCCCGTTAGTATTTCTTTGTTATTCCTCTTCGCTTTCCTTATGTGCTGGTTTTTTTATGCTGTTTGCTGAACCATTGTTTCCTTTTTTTTTATCAACGTTATCAGTTCTATCTTCGCTCAGGAGTCTTTGCCTTTTATTGACACACTTGTAGCTGTGGACAGGGCATTCTCTATGGGCATATACAACAAACACTCCATTCTCCTGGGCAGTGTTGTCATGTGTCCCAATGTAGGCACAAATTCTGATTGTCATTACGCCCTAGAAGGAAGTTACGTGTGAACGTACGTTTTGTTCAGGTATGAAACGCTGACATTATTGAGCCAATAATGACCTTTTGCGGTCATATTGGATAAAGCGACATCATTCCATTTTGCTGGGCTTATGTCCCTGAGCTCTTTTTTTCTGCTCATGTTTCAGTATGAAAATAGGCTCAAACATGTTCCTTTCGCAAAGACTGTGATTTCCTATGTACCTTCCTGCCACGTTGTTGGTAACTCTGTTCTTGGCCTGATGACAGTTCTTGACACTCATGTTCTTTTTTCTTCTTGTTTTTTAAGGAAAGATGCTCTTTTCATTTTTTTTTTGTCACCCCTCTGCATTTCCTTGCTCACTCCAAAGATGTTTGGGAACGTGATGCGCACTTTTAGAAAGAGATGTGCACAAGTTTTTTATACACCGAAGGCGAGATGAAGTAGTGTGTAGTGTTTATGCATGTATATAAATATGTGCGTAGAAAGGCAGGATGTCATCATCTATTGGCCTTTGCTATTGTTCAAGAATGATGAATGCAAAATATTGTTTCTTTTTCTATCTTCTGGATGAAGGCATTGTCCATTGCTTTCAGAAGCTGTAAGACTTGATTTTGATGTTTTCTGGCAAATGTGCCAGACCTCTTGGAAATGGTGGTGGGCCAACTGGCGAAAAATTATTGTGTGCAGCTTGGACTGTGGTTGTACGAAAATTTGCGCGGATGGTTGGGTGTATTATATCAGGGTGTGAGCCCCCTTTTTTTTTGTCTTGTACATGCTCTTTTTCTGAAAAGCAGTACTAGCTTCTGGGTAAAAGTTAATGCTGGTGAATGGAACCGTTGTGTGAAGTGTTGTTTACAAAAAAAATTTCAATGAAAGCTAGAAAAAAAAAGTGAAAGCATAAAGATAAAACATGGAACTAGGATGTCTGAAGTGGTGCTTAGATTTAGCACATTGTGTTTGTACTTGTGGCTGTGCTGCTGCCTGGGTGTTTTGAACCGCTCGGGCTGTTTCGAGATGCATACTAAGTATGCCTATGGTACGGTTACTGAAGTGCTTAGAATGTTACATGAAAACAAAAAAATGTGTTTTTAAAGATGCCTGAAGTGGATGTTGTTTATAGCTCTACCAATCTACTGAGTGAACGTAGGCTGAATACGATGTACCTCAGTGTTTGAGCGGGACATTTCAGCTAAATGTGGTTTAGCTATAAGGAGAGATGCTGCATAGAGAAGCTGTGTACATTCAAAGTACAGAATTTCTAGTAGTTTGCAAAGGACGGTGTAGATCTTGTTACACCTGAAAGCATTGAGGTGTAGTATTTGTTCTCAAGTGCGTGCTTGTGCAAAGTTTTACAATTTTTCGTCATGTGCAAAACTGTTGTGTAGATGTTGTTGCACACTCTTTTTGTTTATTTTCACCACTTTACCGGTGCTTCAGTGCACATATTTAGATATTTGATGTCGTTAGATTGCATTTTTTCAAAAAACTTTTCTTTTGTATGTGGGCTGCTACAATTCACTTTTTCTGCAAGAGCTAACTTGGTTATTGCTAACTACTTGTTAAACCGTAGGTAATAGTATAGCTGATTTTTCCGGGTGGCATATGTGAAAAACACTTGCTACAGGCTAGCATCTTTTACCTTCTGTGAAATGGCCTATTCAGATGCAAGTTTGCAGCCTCTCTATGCTATTCACTGCATCTGTAAATGCATCCAGAGATATCAACGCCACCTGTTCAGAGGAAGAAGTGAATCGTTTGTTTCTTTTTTCTTTTTATTAGAGGTGGGGTCGGACGATCTTTGTCTACAAAAGTGAAGACGTAAGATATTAGGAGATGGAGTCTCAAGTACTTGTATTTCTCTGTATTTTTTTTTTCATTCTCAAAGTGCGAAAAAGTATCTGTTTCCAGTTACGGACACAAGCAAGTGCCTTTGTTCCGCCAATCCACATATCGTGTGTGCCAACACTTCCTAAAAGTATCGTGTGACTTTGACAATACAGCTGTGCTCTCCATGTATTGTCCTCCATGGCGCTGAAAGTCTGGCTGGAAGTGGGGTTCTCCTAGAGAGCCCAACACTTCGGGATTGGATTATTGCCATATAGCATTGCAGATCAACCATTCCTGTGATGGAGGCCCACTGCTTTATAGGCATTCACAGTTCTAAAATAATGAAAGCTTGAACTTGTCCTCAAAGGGGCACTAGTATCTTCAAGCAATGTTGTAATGTTTTATGCTCTGATAAGCAAAAGTAAGCAACACTTCAGCCTTAGTTTTATGCTGCTCTATTTAATGACTGGAAGCTCATCTGTTGCGCGGTGCTTCAAAACATTTTTCATAAATCACAGCGCAACATAGATTTGAGAAGAGCCGTCATGGCAATCTCACACTAACATTTTCACACTCTAATTAAGTCACGCACTACCTGATCACGCACTGTGCTGTTTTCTGCGTGATGATCCTGGTGTTGTCAGCACTGACATAGAAAAATGAGACTGTCTTTAATATCTGCTTTTGTTGACCTTAGAACATCTCTTCAAGTATGTCTTGCAGTGCGAGCAACAATATTTACTTAGTGTGTGCGCCACATTTTCATGTTGCCAGTACTGTTGGGATATTTATCAATCAATGGCCGTGGTACGATTGAAGTATGTGAGCACGGTTCTAAGCAGTCGGACCCCTAGCCAGCCAGACTTTATGCAACATGGATAACAACTTCATAGAACAGGCGCAACACTGAGTGTTGACATTGCTCTAATGTACGCCAGCACAGGGCTGATTGCTTCATTCGCTTCTTCCTTTCGAATGTGCCAGTAATGCTGTGTTGTGCACAACACTTGTTGATATTTGATGAGGAGCCGTGAACTATAGAACACAAACACGCAATCAATTGCGGGTTTCTGCAGCTGTCGCACTCTCAGCACTGCATTTGTCGCCAGGGTACTCTCTGCACAGTGTTCATAGTGTAACGATGATAGCAGCATCTAAGGAGCTGTTGTTTCTTGAAATTTGACTTTACTGAACATTACTGCACTTGCAATCATGCGCACAATTGACTGTCTGCTCATCTTTTTTTCCCCCAATTAGGTGTTATTCGAGCAGTGCCCCTGTGTTCTCTTTTCTTATTATGATCTAGCAAGCTCATTATTATAAGCTTATCTGCTGGCTGTGTTCCAAATGCTTTATTTTGTCCACATTTAGTGCCCAAATTTGGTCAGAAGTGTTTATTCTTCGGCCCAAACTCTTTTATGTAATAGCTCTTGAATAGCCTGCTAAGTGTTTCTCCCTGGCTGCACTGTTTGACCTCTGGGACCAACAATATGCAGTCGTCATCCTGTTCCATTCTTTCTCAAAACAGCGAAATCTCCCCAGTAAAGCTTTTCGACAGTCAAAATAAAACTGCCCATTCTGGGAACCATATTACATAAAAACATATTGCTGACACCCTGACGTTGCTGGACGTAACATCATACTGCTTGCTTTTATAGCAATCAGACTGTGGTTATAACTCATAAACACTTTATTTATTTTGTACTGCACTGTAAGCTCTTCAAATACATGGTCATGCTCTGTTGCAAATTAGTTCTTTTGTATGTATATGCTAGTGAGAAATTATAGGACAGTGATGTCAGTGTTTTAGTACAGTAATTCGGTCTTTTTCAAAGCATAAATTTGTAGTTACTCAAACCCCGAGCTCTAGTGCAGCGCCGCCTGTAAGTCATAGAAAACGAGTGTGTCGGTCAAGTACGTACACTTTGGAATTATTGACTCGTGTGTGCAACATTTTTCGTCCTTGATTTTTGTAACATTTCACTCTTATGACAGCGTCCTCCTGAATGGTAGACAATGTTGAGAGCATTGCAGATTCATCAAGCAATGTAAAATGGTGGCGAATCCAAAGAACGAGACTCTTCTTTAACATATGACAGTTGAATGCAGGTGTCAATATTTATGCTGCTGTATGCCATGTTTTCTTACCTGTGTAATTCAGGATGAATTCTGAGGAACCTTAAGTTTGTTTTCTTGTAGTAGTGCTCGGTGTTCACTGTTGCATTTGATGTTGTTAGTATTTTAGTGCCTTCTGCAAAGACTCCATATGTAAAATAAAGTAAAGTATCTACTCTAATCACCAATGCAGATAGTTAACACATTGTGTAAATGCTGCATTGTTTTAATGAGAGCCCATTGGTAACCTTTTTCAATTACTCTTCATTAAAAAATTCACTCCGACTTAACACAACAAAGTGTAACAAAAACTACACAGATGTGTCATCAAGTATGCAGGTGGCATCCTCGTCAGTATGCCAGTGCATACTGAGGATGCCACTCGCATAGGTGGCGAAATGTCGGTGTAATTTTTGGTATATTTTGTTGTGTTGAGTGGGAGTATATTTTTTAAACATGAACTCACCAGCTTTGGATCAGTTTTGCAGTTATTTTTATACAAGTGCATGTATTTAACTATTATTCAGATAGCAAAACTGATTTATTTGGTGCACGGAGAAGATGGGAATCGGTCAACAGGAGGCTGGTGGTGTACAGCGCAGCTTGCTGAGAGAACTTTTTTTTTGTCTGCAGCTAAACAGATTGGCACCCATTTTACATGCCATATTATAATATATACAAACATAAGCGTATATATTTTGTTGATCGTGATGTGGAGTAATTTATTGAAGAAAAGAAAATGGCGACGTCCACGCACCTCTCTGTGTCTGTGTCATTTATTGGAGTGAAAGCTCCAATGGACCTTTTAATCACCTTCCACGAAATTGCCTCTCACTACTGAAACGACAGAAGCCAATATGCTTTACCACATGCAAAGCTCGATCGCCCGCAAGAGGTAGCCTTTCACTTACAAACAAGATCGTACCCATCACGTGGCCAACTCGGCCGTTACAATGGGGGCATAAATCCACAATGTCCGGACTACACAGAAGTGTACTGTTCACTCGAGCACATGCTCTGGCAATGTTCCGCGTTACCTCGGGTATCTTTCACCAGTGAATCCAACTGGAAAGAGGCACTCAGGAGCCCCAAGCTCCAACACCCAACCAAAGGCAGTCCAATGGGCTTAAGAACTGGCGGAATTCCACCACGTTCCTGCCCTGACTCTGGAATCTCCTACAGTAGTGGCTGCTAGGATGGCCTCTGTGAACGCCCTGGTGGCTTAAGCTCTTCAGGACCTTTTAATAAAGTTCTTGACTGACTGATTGATTGACACAAAGAAGTAATAAAAAGAAAGATCAGAGAGCTAGGCAGAAAGAAGAACAAAAAGTAGGCAAGAAATATAGAGGAAAGGGAAGGAATATAGAGGAAAATAAAGAAGAAACGAATGAAATAGAAAGAAACGGAGACAAGAAAGCTAAAAGAGAAAGAAAAAAAAATACAAGAAACGTGGATAGGTCGCCCAGCTCTGCTGTTGTCGAGGCTTGGCACCACAAGTGTAAAGCTGCTTTAATGTTTCTTTCTTTTTTCGTTCAACAACACATCCTTCTACCAGGACAACTTGCATGGTCCTTTCGAATGCATTGATCGCAAACTGAAAGGTGTAGTGCACTTCTACTTTATTAAAAGGGTGTGAGTGTTTCTGTACATCCTCAACTATTCGTGCAAGTAAGTGACGAGCTTGCTAGTAAAATTATGCTACTACTACGATGATTGCTATGCAACTACTTATACGATTACATTGACTACTTTGGCACCTTCCGTGACGTTTTGCCGACGCCACAGGCAATGTCTGCTAGTTAAAATCAATCTATGAGGTATACATCGCTCGCGGGATCGTTCAAAGAGAATGAGCCAGCGGATATGAAACATCAACTGATTTCAGACGAGTGAAACGCCATGAAAAAATGGTGCCATTCCTTACCGCTTCGACTGAGCTCTAGCGTAGTGATCACGTGTTTGGCTGATACTCTTTTATTTTTATTTATGTTTTCCTTTCAATCACAATACTCTTACACTCTCTCGTAACTTCATTCCTCAATGCAAAGGAAGCTGCAAAAGCACACATGAAAAGCATGTGCTCTATACCCCGGGTATCCGGCGCGTCGCTTGCTTTACACGACGTGTCCATGGTGGAATTCCAACTGTCCTTCGAGATGCTAAGCCTTGGTTCCTTTTTTCTATTTTTTTGCACAGAGTGAAAAAAAAGAGTGAAAGGGGGAGAGTGGGCTTCGATGTCATCACGTGACTATCCATTCTGCCTTTCTTTTCATTACTCCAAGCTAGCGTGGTTTTGACGTCGCTTTATAGTCTAGCGCTGCTCGTTTGCTTCGGTCAGCCACTGCCGCAGAGAAGCGATCTGTGCCACGACGCTCTCCTTTGCGGTTCCACCGGTCCCCTTGTATTGTTCCACAGAGTGTTCATAGTTCCACAGCTCGGCCAAATCGTCTTCAAAGAGTTCCCTGCAAAGTCCAGTGAAGTGCACGACTGTCACATGCATACACCGCCACTGCAGGTAAACCTTGCAAAAGCTGCCCTTTACGGTAATTTTAGGCCGATTCAGAGGAAACGTAGTTGACGTACAATTATTGTGTCGGGCATGCTGGTTCACACCAAAGAGAAAACTACACGAAATTTTAGTGGCGGTTTCGGAGCCACATCGGGGTGAAGTGCTTCGGTCGTAAGATACTTCATTTAATTACTGCTGATATTTGTCGTCAACCAACTTTGCGCAGTAAGTGCTTTTGTAGGCCTGTAACATTCACTCGGGTCATTCTTCTCAGAAATCAAATTAAGTGTGGAAGCACTCTGTGCTCTTGGTTCCCGACTCTCGCAGAGAATTAACTGCCATTCTCTCGATGATTCAAGCACGTATTATTAAAGTACCCTTTTTCGACAACCGAGAATGTCATTGATACCATGGAAAGCGCCCTGGTAAGCCAGACAATGCACTAAAAAATGCAAACAGGTGGCGCCCCCTTCTTGAAGCTCCCTTGATAGCCATCTCTGACGTCATAATATTTAGAGGTCTCAGCTAGAGCATAGCTGAGGAAAAAAACTGTATGGCAGTGCCACTACTGTAACACTCGAGGAAGTGCGTAGCACAGGAACCCAGCGAATCCCGTTCATATAGTTCACACTGCTCCGTTTAGCATAGCGTCGACGACGCCAGTGTTTTAGGCACCTAAATCAATAATACACCTAATAGGCAATAATACACCCAAATCAGTATAGACGTCAAACCCCCCAATATGCGCAGGCTTTATATTTCCGCTTGTATTTGCTCCTAAGGCCCAATAACGCAGTTGGCGTTTCGCCAACACAAATTAGCTGCACCAGCATGCGATCTGCCAGCTATACCGACTATACTTACGAATCCAATATTGTTTTATTATCAACACGGTGATGTTATGGCACTATACTTACGACACAGACTTCGCATCGGAACAGGTGAGACTAGTCATGGGAAGATTCTTCTGTTCGGCAAGGGCTACCAGTTTACCGGCAATGTGATGCGCATCACGGAATGGTGTCTGCAAAAGGGAAGGAAATTGGAAAGCGGGCTCTGTGAGCGTTTGTTTAAGAAGCAGCTTTACGAGGAGCTATATATTGACAATTCGCGTTGTTGAGCGAGTTGATACATAACTTCACAAACATAAGACGACGAGAACAAATTTATACGAGGCCGAATGTGGACGAAGGACAAGCTATAGACAGCAGCTCTTGTTCGGGAGAGCAGCTGCCATGTGTTTTTCTTTCCTCGTCGACACATGGATCGGTGCTCGTCGCTATTTCTTCGGTGAGCACTTTTGCTCAACCCTTTCGGCACAATGCAATGACACAGTACTTATTTACTTAACGTGGAGCAGTTAGGGCGCGATTGCATAGAACAGCTTGCTTTAACACGCATGTATACGAAACTCTAATAGCGAAGAAAAGGTCGCATTGTGATAAGAATGCCTGCAAATTTTGGCAGAACCTGAACAAAAAATATATTTAAATGTGGAACGAGGGCAAAAATAATAAAAATAAAGAGAGGGGTACATTCCCTTTGTAAGAAACAGAATAAACACGTGACTAAGGTATATGGCTTTAGCTTACTTATAGCCATGTATTAGAATTCGAACAAGACAGGCGTCCTGAAAACCACCGCCCATGCACCCAGTACACATCGTTTGAGGGGCCCTCTAAAGCCTGAAAACATCAGAGCTGACTGCATAACGCGGCAGAGAATAGCAGGCGCTAGACCAAAGTCGCACTGTTCAGTCGAGTTTTCCAGTCTGACTGTAGCGCCAGAATACATAGCCTAGCGGATAAAACGAGCAACCTTGAGACGGCCTCGGTGAAAATGGAACGCGACACGCGCGTCCCGCACCCTGCATCTGTCGGCGGATTGTGGCCGGGATACATGGAGGACGCGAGCACACGTCTTTTTTCTGCGTGCCCCTAACGGCGAATGTCAACGACTTTGGGACGTTGCAGTGTGAGCAACGAAGCTCCCTCTGGTCAGTGTGCGGTGCCTATAGCCGATGTTGGCTAGACGGTCATGCGCTGAGCGTGTGAGCGGAGAGTCGTAGCGAGCGAAGGATCACGTGACGCGACGGGAAACGACCAAAATGGCAGCATCTTGGCAGCGAGTACGTGCTGCTCGGGAAACGCAGTAATCGTTCGGCAAGCACGCAAGCACCGACGGCACTTCAGGACACACAAGGATCTGTGCCTCCTCCGAGAAGTCGTCGCAGCCAATCCCTTTGGAAATCTGGGCATGTGGATGACGTTCCACGCAGCGATACTTCGGCAGCTGACTCTTCGGGCCATAAAGGATTGATTGATGATTGATTTATATGTGGGGTTTAACGTCCCAAAACCACTATATGATTATGAGAGACGCCGTAGTGGAGGGCTCCGGAAATTTAGACCACCTGGGGTTCTTTAACGTGCACCCAAATCTGAGCACACGGGCCTACAACATTTCCGCCTCCATCGGAAATGCAGCCGCCGCAGCCGGGATTCGAACCCGCGCCCTGCGGGTCAGCAGCCGAGTACCTTAGCCACTAGACCACCGCGGCGGGGCCTCGGGCCATAAAGGAGCGTCTCGAGCTGCTGCTTTGGTACTTTCGCTAGAAGACTCTGCAAACCTTCGTTAGTAAGCGATTTCATGTATATGTATGTGTGTGTATTAGTAATAATTTCGTTCTTAACAGCATACATTTTCAGAAAGGCTGTTTAGTTTGATTTGCCACAAGGCAATGCAGTGAACGCGCTGCCTCTGGGCAGGGCGTTTGAAATGCGTTTTGGCTGCCTTGAATTGAGGCTTCGATTGTAGCTTAGCTCCAAGTGAAGGTGACAAAAAAAATTTTAAATGCTCATGCGTCAAACAGGAAATGGTTGCACACTCTTTTAAAACAGAATTTTCTATCTTGCTGCTTCCTTTACAACAACTTTGATGCGCCGGTGGCGTCACGATTGCGTTGGCCGAACGACGCATGAATGTGCGCGTCTGTGTTTTGTGGAATATGCGCGTCTGTGATTTACCGCCCGCGAAAGCCATGGCATCAGTGTCGCCGCATGTGCGTGCGTGTGACTTGAGTGTCTCAACGTGGCAATCTTGGTGATCTTTAGTGATATGTGCTGTGCTGCGCGCCTACATGAGTTATGTACGCATGGACGAGGCAAGCGAAAGAAGCGACGAACGGAACTTACACGTGACACAGTACGAAAGTAAACACACCAGGTGTGAAGAACTTGCTTTGGTGCGTGCATTATGAAGCGAATTATGGTCATTTGGAGTCTGTGTGTAATTATATGACGTGTGCCTATTGGCGCAGCTGTGTCATGTTAACAGAATTGTATATCCACCAGCCCAGAACCGTATGCGCCAGGTGGAATCATTCATTTTGTATATTTGTCTCACGCTCAATGCACGAACGCCGTGCAATGTTCTTCAGACCGAGGAATGACGCACGCTACGTAATAGGGAGGTTTAGAATAGCGCACCGCAAGCCCTTACATAACGCGAGCCGCCCTTGGTGCTTGCGGTCCACCCGCCGAAAATTCGAAAGAGCGTGCGGTGTGTGCGGCCCACAAGGCCCGCAAAGCGCTAGTGTCGAAGCTATGTGTATTCGTGCACTTGGATTTGCGGGAAGGCTAAAGTCCCTAGATTTTTCATTGGGGGAAAAAAAAGGGGGGGGGGGGGCAAACGCTATTTTAAAACTGATGTGGCACCCGCAACGCCTGCGAACGTTATTCTAAACTGTGTTGGTATCTTTGCATCAATCGTTATCAATGGAGCGATTGTGATCAATTACGATCAATTGCATCGATCAAAATCGTTATTGAAGCGATGCCGGTAGAAGTATTATTTAGCGAAAAAAAATGATTTCGTTTTTTTAAAGTTCTGTAACACACTTAACAACATAAGATTAAAAATTTTACATTTGTGTAACTTGCACTTATTTTTGCATTACGCCTATATTGCGCGCATGTATTACATAATGTTAATTTGTTTACATTAAAGTAGAGTAAAATTAGACATGAATGATGCATTGCACTCCCCTGTGGAAGCAATGTCTGGCAGGCAATTCACTGGCATTCGCAGGAAAGAGGATATTCTCTTGCATAACGCATTTGCAGAGACACGTGAATAGAAGGCAGTGGCACCTGCTCAATCAAAACTGGGTCGCCTTGAAAAAAAGTTTGAAAAGGCCAAGAGCGCTGACGGGTCATGAGAACACCAGTGTAAGTGGTCGAAGCAAGAAAAAAAATCATGTACTGTCTTTGGTTGCCGTCACTTTCGTCGCCTACATCGCCATGGCATGAGTGTAACGATAACGAAAACGTATGCAACGACCTTCCGTTGTACGCAATGTGCGTAATGGGCTTTTATTTCGTGGAAACAATGCGGCATATAAAAAAAACCGGCGTTCCCTCAAACACGATGACCGGCACGGCGACGCGAGACACGCATTCTGTATCTACGGCACCACAAAGTCAGCCTCAGATCACTTCGCCATTCTTCTCTTCGAGTCATTGTTGCCATAATTACAGCAGACAGCAAAGAAATTTGGTAAAAGAAGTTTCGTAAAACGAAAAAAAAATTGAAATGAGCTTGTAAAATGCGATTAATACAACTGTTTCATTTTGCGGAGCCGCAAAAGAACAATTCCTTTATGTAAAGCTACGTTAAATGTGTCGTTTGTTTCGGTGCACAATATGTCCCGCACAGAAACTTCGCTTTCGAGAGATGTACAGTATGGTCCACTGTTAAAGGGAACACTCGAATGCACACCATCAATATTCCCGGCCCTCTAAGAGCAAGTGGATTAAGAAACAATCTTCATGCAAGTGAATAGTCTGTCAAGAGAAGTAGGAAATTTTAACCACCAGTGGCCTTATGCATATCTAAGCCGCTATGATTCCATAAGGTAGCGAACTCTAAACATGCTGCTCTCGCAGGTGTTCCTTTTTACAGTGGACTCGTCTGTACATTACTTCTTCGTGGACTCCGAGATTAGTGCGGTGGGCGATGCGCTTTAAACAAGACATATATTTCTAAGCTGACCCTAAACTGCATGCCTTTACCATTTTTATATCGAGCTTCGGTTTCTCTTATTCCATTATCAGTAGAGTGTTGCCGGATAACGGTTGTATCCGTCAAAATTATTGCCATTGTTTAGGCACTACATTTTTTTTTGTAGCACGGAGGCGTGGAAACTAAGAGTAATGTGGCCTCGTGGGCGGAGCTTATATTTATTCTTAGGTTGTTACCGACTATAGGATGTTGGTTCTATAGTTCACTATAGCAGTGTGGCAAAGTTGAAAACGTTCATGTTGAGGTACAAAGCCTCTTCTTCTTCGCGAGACGGTAAAAAACAATCAGATTGTAACTGGGACGGCTTTCTGCTCTCCCACTATTAAGTGCCAACTACTCCAAATCATTGATCATTTTTTCCACGCAAAAGACAACTTGTTTTATAACGCGTAAAAATTACCTATCAACGTGTTTTTTTGTTTTTTTCGCTCAGACGGTTCATTGCTTTCCTATAGCTGAGTACGATGTACTCGAAATCGTTAAAAACTTTTTTCTAAACACACTTATCAGCATGTCTTACCCCTTTCCGCACAAGGTAGTAAGCGACATCTGTTGCCAGCATATCCGGGCTTAGAGCAGATTCACAGGCAGCTTTGCATACCTTGAAAGAGAGGAAACATAGTCAACATGTCTGTAACCAATGAAGACTTCGGTTACTCTATACCTTCAATGTCTCCATGTTACCGGTGGTCACTTCCAATGATGCGGCCAGGGTATCATAGGTGTCGAAAACGGCTTCTTTGTCCTCCTGAAAGGCACGAAATCAGAGAAGGTAAAACGAAAATTACGTTGGACACGTAGACTTACAAACTCCAACTACAAAAAAGCACGTGTCCTTCACGTTTTCTACGAGTTATTAAAATTATTATATTATAAAATTACTACACTTTGTATTTCCCATGCCCCTCCTGCGTGGGCCCTTACTTGGGCCTGCAGTATGTCAATAATAAAAAAAAATACGAGGAGATGCTTTACTATATTAGCGTACACTGTTTATTGACGCTCGCAACCAATGCCGAAAAGACCGCGATATATTGGATACTGATTCATCATGCACACAATCGTCTTAGAATTATGCCAAAACCGTGCGTCTTAATGACGGCAATATGATTGGGTGTGGTGAGATTTGCGATAAAGTAAGCCGCGAAGTGTCGATTTTGTCAGCGTGCACTAACTCTGGGGGATGACAACTTACTTCATCGAAAGAATATGTACATATGCAAACACACACTTGCGTATGTACACGTGAACTTGTTAGTGATTACGTTGTTGGGACATTATAGTTCTTGTTATTAGTCGCACCATGAGTAGACGCTTAGATGCCGCAAACTGGCGAAGACGTCTTGACATAATTGACACGCAGTAACACAATGAGTTAGAAGTACCTGAATGTCCTTGTTGTAGGTGCTTGGTAGGCCTTTGAGAACCATTAGGAAACCGACGAGCTACGAAACAAATCAGAACAAAAACTCTATTTGTATACCTTTCCCTCTGCCGTTCGCTGTAACACCCTTTTATGTAGTGCGATTGTAGCACACTGATTCAAAAGAAAAATGCAACCAGCTCGACTTCACGGACGTCCATGAATCAGCGAAGATGGCGGCATTTACAGTAAACTGGTTTGCACACGTAAGGGTGCTTCGCGTGTATATAACTCTAAAATAAGGCTTTTTTTCCGGTTTGTTGAAACACTCTTGTAGTCGGGTGTTAGTTTTAGACACGCATACACCCTTAAAAGGGTTGTGAAACGGTCGCTTTACAACGACAATGCCACACCATCGGCAGCCACCTGCGCTAACTACATCATCAGCCCGAGTGGACCTGCATAGACGCTTTGCCTATATCGAGGAACGCGGAACTACATATGGCATATTGAGCGCGCGGAAGAGGCGCTCATCGACGTCTGCCCAACGTGATCCGTGTCCCACAAGAAGCTGCTTAAAGGCTGTTTCACATGCCGCGATTGCAGCGAAAAAAAAAAAAAAAACATTCCGTTCGCTCCAATCGCTCTGTCCGCAACCGTCGCTAATGGCAGTTTCGTTTCACGTGGACTGCGAACGATCCGCGATTTTCGCTCTGGTACTGGAGCGGTGAGTTTTTGACACCGCTCATTGTGACAGACACGAATGTAATGTAATAATATGTGCATTATGATATCATGAAGTTATACCGTGAACGGTAACGAAGGGCTTGCTTGTTTCGTCATTTAGGAACACTTTCCAGTCTGAATTCCTTTTAAAATGCACAGCATCGGCCGTTACCAAAACAAACACGTCGACTCTCTTTTGGCGGCTTGGCCGGACCAGCCCTGTTTCGACGGGTCCCGACAAAAAATCGCTCCCGCCGCTGCGATGTTGGAAGCTCGCCGCGGACCGCTGCGGCGGGAGCGAACTGCCCTTTTATTCGCTGCGAGCGAATTCGCAGCCTGTAAATTGCTACTTTTTGTGTCATGTGAAACGGCCTTAATATGACGTCAGAGTTCAAGGTAGTGCCAATCGCGTATGGCAAAGACGCTGATGGGTGTCCCGGTTGCACGCACTCGCAAGCACCGAAGAGTTCCGCGTTCCTCGATAGGCGAAACATTACTTATGATGACGTCATCTAGTTAGTGCGTGTGGACGCCGGTGGCTTCGCATTGTCGCTTTGGAGCGAGCGTTTCACGACCCCTTTAAAGGGGAAAACTTGTTCACTGTGTTCCCTTCGTCAGGCTAACACCCTTCGTTGTTTTCAAGTCTTTCAGATGCGTTGTATCAATGCTCTTTATGGAACACTCTTTGTTAAGCTTTGAGGTGATAGAATGGCTACCCCCTTTTTCTAACTTCAAAGTAGCACGTGGAATGACAATGCCAAGCACATGCCATTTGTTGCGTCAGCATTTGTTATCCCCTTTTGTAGTGGAAGTTGCGTGCAGTGGGACTTACCCATTTTCTGAGGCACATGCGCGTTTAGGATTATGTTCTTTTTTTCGGTAGGCTGCACTGACTTCTGTGGCACAAAACCGTTTGTTGGGATAGCTGTTGTCATTTTAGGGGCGAAGCTCCTAAATGCGTGGGTCTGTCCATCCCATGTATGTATGTATGTATGTATGTATGTATGTATGTATGTATGTATGTATGTATGTATGTATGTATGTATGTATGTATGTATGTATGTATGTATGTATGTATGTATGTACGTACGTACGTATGTATGTATGTATGTATGTATGTATGTATGTATGTATGTATGTATGTATGTATGTATGTATGTATGTATGTATGTATGTATGTATGTATGTATGTATGTATCACCGCGACCGCCTATATAGTTCCACCTTTGCGAACTGCCCACTACTTCGTCCTTGCAAACATCCCAATGCGCCCCATTACCGATCCACCACTTCGCCAAGGATAAAGCCGTTATAATAAAGGGGGAACGGAAGCGACGTATAGCTACGACTTACGAATAATAAAATTTTATGTATAAATATAAACAGTGTTTGTCACGTTTTTGATGACGCAGTGGGCGATATTCACGGATAGTTCACGGTTTAGCGATGAAACCCTCCATGCAGCGCTTCGCCCCGCTCATCACCATTCCCTGCGTGGATAATTATTTTAGTTGGCAAGTGGTGAAAGTATTACCCAATGTCTGTTGCGCATATAAAGGCACACATAGGATGCTATCTCTGGTCGTCTACTGCGTCATAGTTATAGTTGTGCTACGTGAAAGACCCGCAAAATGTTAGAAAAAACACAAATTTCCACACGACTGGCTTTGCGTTGTGTTAATATATAGTTCTATCGTGGGTACCGTCTTCGTGACTCAATACGTATATTTGAAGCGTCCTCGTTTTTTTTTATATTTTTGTTGAAATGTGCTTTTTTCCAAACTCCTCGCAACAGGAAGTGCGTCAGAAGAATGCACTGTTATAAAAAAGTATGCAATATAATCAGTGGACTAGTATTAAATTATGACAATGCGATAGTTCCAATGGTGTTGGTTATTAAGTCAGCCGGTGGCTAACACCAGTCAACAGGCAGCCATCATTTAGTTAACATTCGCGACCCCTTACGACATTGTCCAGTGCGGGCAGTGTACTTAAAAACAAAAAAGAGAAAACAAAGAGTATATAGGCTACTCTTTTCGGTGAGTCCTTACTTCACTGACTCTCTTTAAAAATGACTCTCTTTAAAAACACGCTTTAACTCTCTCTTGATTCTCACGCTTCTTCAAAGAGAATATAACAATCTTGAAAAAAAAGTTCGATTGTTTCTTTATAGGGAGTCATACACGAGGCAAGTACTCACAAAAATAATAGAAGTTGCTCGGGACGACTTCTACTAGAGACAATTTGAATTCACTCAGCAATTAGTGTCACTGTCATTGCGTTACAAAATTAAGTAGGAGTGACTCGGCGGAGCCACGTGTTCGAGAAGAGGAAAATAATAATACTAAAAAATGGAGATGAATAAATCCTACGTGTCCGGAAATCCTGCCGGTTTTGCCGCGTATGAGCTCCAGTCCATCTGGATTCTTCTTCTGTGGCATCAGACTGCTTCCCGTGCTTTATTATAGAAACGGGAAAAAAAATTAAAAGCAGATCAATTTCGGAGAAGGGAATATAATGAAGGTACAGCTGCTCATATTTACTATTTGAAATGCTCCAGATGTAAACGAATGTTTCTCGTTTGCAGTCCCGAACGGCGAACATCTTCATGTAGTACATGCGTGTTTTTCTGAACAGGAACGTGTACCTTGGGCTTCTTAGCTATTGAGTGATCAACCAAATGATACATTACACTGATCTGATTGCAGTAATTATAATGATTCTCAAAGCTTCAAGCTTAACAGCTTACGTTATATATTTATGAAGCCATATTTACATAAGCGCATAATCTACAGTTTCAGCGCCTGTCCTGTGTGATTTGCGCTATTCACAAAAATTAATTCCCTTAATTTAGCTTAATTTGCAGTTTTGTTAGTCTGGTTTCATTTTAACAGGACTAATGAGGCTGTGTTAGTAAATTACATTCTAAAATCAAGGCAACATTGATATGTGGGGTTTAACGTCCCAAAACCACCATTATGAGAGACGCCATAGTGGAGGGCTCCGGAAATTTCGACCATCTGGGGTTCTTTAACGTGCACCCAAATCTGAGCACACGGGCCTACAACATTTCCGCCTCCATCGGAAATGCAGCCGTCGCAGCCGGGATTCAATCCCGCGACCTGCGGCTCAGCACTTCAACACAACATTCTTACCTTAAAAGCAGGCTCTGTGCAGTCGGAAATTAAAACTCCAAGAATGGCAGCGACGCTACTTTCAAGTTAATGGCTATGACGTCACTATTTGCTGGTATTTTTCTCGAAATAGAATAACGTTTCATTAAAAACAAAAAAACGAAAGAAAACTCGCAAGTTTTTCGAAGATTTCTTGCTCGAAAGCAGACCAAATGCATGACGTAACATGTCGGGCACATGGCGCCACCATAACGTGCAAATATGAGATACAGCGTATATTAAAATGTAATAAGATTACAACATAGTTCTAAGCTGGAAACGCGAGCAACGCGCAACCGTATGGCTGTTATCCGTGTGCATATGCTTTAAAGATGCTTCGATATTGTGTGAGTGTGGTGGTTTCCTCAATACATATACTATTTTCTGTGTCTTTCCTATGCTTTTTTTTTCAGTGTTTATAAAGTGAAAAGTGTCATTAGGGAAAATGATGAAACGCTCAGAGTTCACAACTTCAAGCAATTTGGTTACAAATCTAACCTGAACTATATTGTTCCTTTATGTAATTTCGCCGTTGTGCGTGCAAATATGACATAGTACAGGGGTACAGAATATTTTCGAACGTACGCGGCGTTTACCTGTAAGCGTCGTCGAGAGTAACGTATCCAAACTCGGCTGAAGAGTAGAGAATCAAGTCTTCGGCCCACTTGCTGAGGTGAACCGCGGTCAGCGAGCAGGCGAACAGGAACTCGGCTGCACACAGCAACATGAAGTTCTCGCCCTGAACGCTATAGAAACCAGTGAGCTGTTGCTGACTATACAGCGAACTCATAACGCACACTCACCGACAAAGTCTCTGTCACTGACTGCGGTGATGCTATTCTGAATGACACCGTCGAAGAGGAGGTCTGCGAGAGTGAAATCATTTTTTTTTTCAGACGTGATTTGTCTGTGCACAAGTGGAGTTGGCCGTTTTAAGGCAGTCACGCATTCAATCTCATTCGTTTTCGCCTTCAATGTCTGGAGGTTATGATTACATAAGGGGTGATGGAGCGTAATTTATTTGAAAACAAAAATACATTTGCACCAGGGCAGGAAGCAGGTTACTGTCGGGACGAGGCTTTCTTACTCACGAATGCCAAGTGAGAAAACTCATCAGAAACTTACCGGACGCCATTCTTTCCTTGTCGATCGGGAAAAGATTACCAGCAAGTGCACCACTGCAATGTATAGAGGAAGTATCGTCGTTAAAGGTGTGTGCGCATGCTGGGAGCGGGGTATATGGAGAATGTAAAACCGTGCCATAAGAAGCCTTCCATTAAAGAGCAGCATGTGGTGAAAAAAAAGAAAATTAAACGCGTGAAGATCATGTATATTGCTACGTATCATTCAGTTTATAATGATTATTCATTCAGTTTTGAACTCAATTGTCACTGCCACACTCGTGCACGAAGGCTGCATTGCCACATAATGCGGTGTCACATTCCATACTGATGCAACCGCATACACAAGTTTCAAAGAGCGCCATGGCATGCACGAAGCTGGCGTACTGCGATACCAGAAACAAGAATAATTGATCACTGGCTTCAAGATAGCGGTGCGTATAAGTTGTCGACTTGTCTATAAGCTACAATTGAGTTAACGTTAACGCCATAATACTTATAATACTACGCTTCACGACTAATGCAGGAGTGGGACTATCATCATCATCATCATCAGCCTGACTACGTCCACTGCAGGACAAAGGCCTCTCCCATGTTCCGCCAGTTAACCCGGTCCTGTGCTTCCTGCTGCCAATTTATACCCGCAAACTTCTTAATTTCATCTGCCCACCTAACCTTCTGTCTCCCCCTAACCCGCTTTCCTTCTCTGGGAATCCAGTTAATTACTCTTAATGACCAGCGGTTATCCTGTCTACGCGCTACATGCCTGGCCCATGTCCATTTCCTCTTCTTTATTTCAACTGTGATATCCTTAACCCCCGTTTGTCCCCTAATCCACTCCGCTCTATTCTTGTCTCTCAAGGTTACACCTACCATTTTTCTTTCCATTGCTCGCTGCGTCGTCCTCAATTTAAGCTGAACCCTCTTTGTCAGTCTCCAGGTTTCTGCTCCATAGCTAAGTACCGGCAAGATACAGCTGTTATATACCTTCCTCTTAAGGGATAATGGCAATCTACCTGTCATAATTTGAGAGTGCTTGCCGAATGTGCTCCACCCCATTCTTATTCTTCTAGTTACTTCAATCTCGTGGTTCGGCTCCGCGGTTATTACCTGCCCTAAGTAGACATAGTCTTTTACAACTTCAAGTGCACTATTACCTATGTCGAAGCGCTGTTCCTTTCCGAGGTTGTTGTACATTACTTTCGTTTTCTGCAGATTAATTTTAAGACCCGCCTTTCTGCTCTCCCTGTGTAATGCCGTAATCATGAGTTGTAATTCGTCCCCTGAGTTACTCAGCAATGCAATGTCATCGGCGAAACGCAGGTTACTAAGGTATTCTCCATTAACTCTTATCCCTAACTGTTCCCATTCTAGGCTTCTGAAAACCTCCTGTAAGCACGCAGTAAATAGCATTGGGGAGATTGTGTCCCCATGCCTTACACCCTTCTTGATTGGTATTCTGTTGCTTTCCTTATGAAGCACTATGGTAGCAGTTGATCCCCTGTAGATTTCTTCCAGAATGTTTATATATACTTCATCTACGCCCTGATTCCGCAGTGTCTGCGTGACGGCTGATATTTCTACTGAATCAAACGCCTTCTCGTAATCTATGAAGGCTATGTATAGTGGTTGGTTATACTCTGAGCATTTCTCTATTACCTGATTGATAGTATGAATGTGGTCAATTGTTGAGTAGCCTGTTCGAAATCCTGCTTGTTCCTTTGGTTGATTGAATTCTAGTGTTTTCTTTACTCTGTTAGCAATTACCTTTGTAAATAACTTGTACACTACAGAGAGCAAGCTGATCGGCCTGTAATTCTTCAAGTCCTTGTCATCTCCTTTCTTATGTATTAAGATGATGTTAGCGTTCTTCCAAGACTCTGGTACCCTTCCCGTCAGGAGACACCTCGTAAACAGGGTGGCTAGTTTTTCTAACACAATCTGTCCTCCATCTTTCAGCAGATCTGATGTTACCTGATCCTCACCAGCAGCTTTGCCTCTTTGCATGCTCTCCAAAGCTTTTCTAACTTCTATCATTACTGGTGGGGTGTCGTCTGGGTTACTGCTAGTTCTTAAAGTATTAAGGTCGTGGTTGTCTCGGCTACTGTACAGATCTCGGTAAAACTCCTCCGCTATTTCAACTATCCTATCCATATTGGTAGTTATTTTGCCTTCTTTGTCCCTTAGTGCATACATCCTACTTTTGCCTATCCCAAGTTTCCTCTTCACTGCTTTGAAGCTTCCTCCGTTTTTCAGAGCGTGTTCAATTCTCTCCATGTTATACCTTCTTACATCGCATACTTTACGTCTATTAATCAACTTCGAAAGCTCTGCCAGTTCTATTTCGTCTGTTGTACTTGACACTTTCATGGTTTGACGCTTCTTAATGAGGTTCTTCGTTTCCTGGGAAAGCTTACCAGTGTCCTGTCTAACTACCCTGCCTCCAACTTCCACTGCACACTCCGTAATGATACTCGTCAGATTATCATTCATTGTATCTACGCTAAGGTTGGTTTCCTCACTAAGAGCCGAGTACCTGTTCTGCAGCGACACTCTGAATTCCTGTACTTTCCCTCTCAGTGCTAGATCATTGATTGGCTTCTTGCGTATCAGTTTCTGTCGTTCCTTCGTCAAGTCTAGGCGAATTCGAGACCGTACCATTCTATGGTCACTGCATCGTACCTTGCCAACCACTTCCATATCATGCACGATTCCTGGGTGTGCGGTCATTATAAAGTCTATTTCGTTCTTATTTTCGCCATTAGGGCTCCTCCATGTCCACTTGCGGTTTTCTCGTTTTCGGTAGAAAGTATTCAAAATCCGCAAATTATTGCGTTCGGCGAATTCTACTAGTAGCTCTCCTCTGGCGTTTTTAGTGCCGATGCCATAATCTCCTACTGCCTGGTCTCCAGCCTGCTTCTTCCCTACCTTTGCATTAAAGTCGCCCATCACTATAGTATACTGTGTTTTTACCTTACTCATTGCCGATTCCACGTCTTCATAGAAGCTTTCAACTGAAGCGTCATCATGGCTGGATGTAGGCGCGTAAGCCTGTACTACCTTCATCTTGTATCTTTTATTCAGTTTAATTACAATACCCACCACGCTTTCATTAATGCTATAATATTCCTCTATGTTGCCAGCTATGTTTCTGTGAATTAGGAACCCCACTCCCAGTTCTCTTCTGTCTGCCAAGCCCCGATAGCAAAGGACGTGCCCATTCTGTAGCACCATATAGGCCTCATTTGTCCTCCTAACCTCACTGAGCCCTATTATATCCCATTTAACACCATCTAGCTCTTCGAATAGTACAGCTAGACTTCCCTCACTAGATAACGTTCTAGCGTTAAATGTTGCCAAGTTCAGGTTCCAATGGCGGCCTATAGTCCAGAGATTCTTAGCACCCTCTGCTGCGTTGCAGATCTGAGCGCCGCCGTAGTCAGTTGCTTCGCAGCTGCTGAGAACTGAGGGCCGTGAGTTATTTGGCGTATCCATGTGGGAGGTAGTGGCCAGATACTGCACCAGGGTGGCCAATCCTTCTCTGGTGAGGGAGTGCGTTCCCGGCGGTGGTTACTGGTGAGGCCGCACCTCAGACCTCTTAATGTAGTTCCATCAACACGCGATTTTTTTTTCCCCGGTTGGGAATTGCGCGTCACCGGGACTATACTCTGCGTTTAATTTGCATTTGATACCCACCACGCATTTCGCGGGAGAAAGCACAAGAGTGGATTGATTGGTGGTACTTGTAACCTTTGCCCTCCAGGTTGATGATGATGATGATGATAATGATTATGATGATGATGATGATGATGATGATGATGATGATGACGACGACGACGACGACGACGACGACGACGACGACGACGACGCATTTCGCATAATTGCCGGCCGGCCGTCACCGCCCTAAGGAAGCAGTTGCAGAAATATTCACTCCTTCAAAAGAGTATGAAGACGCATCTTATATATTTGCACGTAAAAGCGAAAACTTAGCTCTGCACTCTCTATAGGCATCCGCATCGCTGCACGATTGATGCCACACCTGAGCTTCAAGAAGCTAGCGGCCTTATATGGAAATCATCGCATTTCTAAGACGTCGTGCCATCGACAACATGTATAAAGCACCCTACAGGGAGGCACGAAACGCACAGGACTGTGTTGCGCGCTTGGTTCGCCTTACCTTCCCAGAGGACACGTGTTCAATCTGCGCGAGAGATCGAGGAACCGTTCCGCGTCCTGCCGGAGAAACCAGGCGTAGCTGCAAGGAAAGTGCGCACATGATCCATTTACTTTCCGCGGATAAAATTGCACGCTCAGGCACGTTCAAGCAAGCGGTGACAGAGATATATAGCAAAAAAAAAGGGGGGGGGGGGGTATCAACATTTCAGTGCGCAGGTGACTACACTGTTTATAACCGGCACACCTGCTTTCACATCAAGACGAAATGTTAAAAAAAATTATAATGGCGTACGATAAACTGAAGTTTGAAAGTATGAAAATTCATATCCCTAATATGCATGCAGTTTACTGCTTATATACGTTCTTTTCCGATGTTATAACGTATTGTACAGCTCACTCATATAACATAAACCTTCACAAAAGAGATATAAACGTGCGATGCTTACGAAATGTTCATTTCGTAATTACACATGTAGTGCGGATAGTATTGAACATATAAAAAAGTAAAGCGCAGGGGGGGCCAATTATACATAGTACGAGATTTGTATTTGAGAGGAACGTACTTCATTATGCAAAACCAACTAGCCCAAAGTTTCACTCTACTATAACGTGAGTGCAGTTCCTACATATTAGAGTTAAACTTCATTGCTCACTGAAGGTGGACGTTTCTATTTGTCCGGAGTCGCTGCCAAGGTAAAGGACGACAATAATAGTGGCCTTGCGTGCTACAGGTCTGAGACTCCATCACTTAGAACGCTGCCCACAAGTTCGAAAACAGAGTAAGTGACCACATTTTGGCTTCTTTACATGCACGAGGAAAACTGACGAAGATCTTGTACAGCCGTTCATTACAATTATCGAAGAACATTTCTGTGAATGATCCCACAAGAGCACCATAGTCTTCTTTGTTTTATTTCACTGACGAATGTTAATTCAAGGGATATTATTTAAGGTGTTTTCAGCTTCGGGAGCAAAATAACATGAACAATACAATTCGAGGCGCGCTGCAGAGCGGTGGTGAGGGGGGAGGTATAAATATGCCAAAAATAGGAACTTACACAATGGGAAATACATATCGGCATTGTCGCTGCAATACCATGAAAAATATTGGTGGGATGTTTATTGATATGTGGGGTTTAACGTCCCAAAACCACCATAGGAATATGAGAGACGCCGTAGAGGAGGGCTCCGGATATTTCGAACACCTGGGGTTCCTTAACGTGCCCCCAATCTGAGCACACGGGCCTACAACACTTCCGCCTCCATAGGAAATGCAGCCGCCGCAGCCGGGATTCGAACCCGCGACCTGCGCGTCAGCAGCCGAGTACCTTAGCCACTATAGACTATACCATAGCGGGGTAAATATGGGTGGGAACATGAGATTGAGAGCATTGCAAACAGCCTCAAACTACAATTCTTGCGATGCGCGGATGTCGCTGTTAAAAACAATGCTTTTCAGCGAACTATATATACTCCAACGACGCGTCTGCTTTTTTTTTAACCCGCGAAACGCATGCACGCAGATAACGTCTCGATATAATATAATAAGACCTTTTGTACAGAGCTCACGCGGAGCGAAGAGTGGTACCGTTTTTTTTTTCAATAACTGTTTTGTTTCATCTTGATTTTGCGTGTGACGCATGCATATATACGAACGAGTGGGGGAACATATTAAGAGTGGTATTTTATATTAAGAGTGGTATATTATATTAAGAGTGGGGGAACATATTAAGAGGCAGTCTGTGGCAGAGCTGTAAACAGCTGGCTGCCACAGACTGCCTCGTTTTTTTTTTTCTATATCTTCGCCATTGGCAAGCGACATGCACTTTGCCGCTATTTCGTACGAACATTGGCGAGGCGGGAGTGCAAACAGTTCGCGGAACCGTGGCGCACTTTTCAACAACCTTTATTCCCGCTTTCTGCGTGAGCGGTCACCGTGATTCGTCCCACGTCGGGCTTGAGGTAGTGCGTTTGCCATGCGCTCGCGATTTCACTCCTAATTGCTCTCGGCAGTACATCATGTCGAATCAAGTGAGGCTACAGCCAAGCTTCACATGTGGGTAACGACGCAAAATTTGAGCACCCCAAGAAATTACCTGAAGGGGTATTTGCACATGCTGCCCGAATTGCTTTTTTTTTTCGTCTTCTATCTCAGAGTTCCACGTGAGCCCCGACTCGCATACTTTTTATACAAGAATTGTTTCGCTTAGGTATGCAGTGAATCTAAATTCCTGGTAATGTATAGCATCAGGTTGCTCGATCTGCTCCGCTTTTGAAACAATTAGCATGGTCCCGCGACCTGTGTCACGGTGGCCAGTTTGCCGAATGCAGTCCGTATACGGCATTAAAAGGTCGTATCAATGCACGGGAAGTCACATGGTCCTCTATTGAGTTCACGAGTGTGCACACTTTCCTTAACTTGTCTAGGTCTGAAAAAGAACGACTCCGCGGCACTTCCTTATTTGAAGGGACACTAAAGTAAAGCAATGAATCAGTTTAGACTGACGAACTATATATTCTCCTAAAACTTCGTTATTGTGAATTTCACCGGGTTTATGATTAGAGTAGAAAATCCATATCAGAAGTTTCGCTTTTTAACTTCCGATATGGTGGCGTCACGGATCTCAAAGTGGTTTTCCGTATTTTGTACACACTGCAGCTCAATAAACTTTCCTGAAACTTGGCGTGTTATGTCTGTGGCTCCCTCAGAGGAAAATGTACTTCATTTTAGAGGCGAAGCACCCTAGGACTGAGCCTCCTTGTCTGTCACGGGGGATTTGTGGAGGTGACACACACACATACGAACAAAAAAGGTTCAACAATAAGCTAATATAAATCATAATTGGGAGTGAACAATATAAAACGCCTAGAAGCACTAACCCTTTATACCAGTCGGTGACTTCATCGTATACAATCGCGATAAAATTACCAATTTATGTTATCGCTGTTTCTGGGTAAATATTAATTGTAAATCACTTGGGGGACATTCCCGCATACCGGTGGATACCGCCGACATGACGATGAATAAAGAGAGGGGTTTAGAATAGGCGAACAACAATCATAATTGTGGCGAAACAATGTAATATACCCACAAGTGCGAACCCTTTATACTGATCGACGACTTCAACGTAGACATTATCGACGCAAAACCTAGCTTTGTCGTCGACTCTTTATGTCGCTTTATGTCACCTAATTTACATTATATGGAGCAACGCTCGGTTAACGCGTGGTTACTCACCATTACAATACCCACTTTTCACCATTCACTTCGTGGAGTTTTGTTTTACTGATCACGAACTACGTACACGTATGCCTTTGTAGAAGCCATCAAAATATATCACGTCATTGCGACTGGCGTGGAAACATTAAGATGGCGTGCCACTCACAATTCATTTTTTTTTTCATCTGCGTTTTCTCGAGTATATACTTATTGCGTCTTTTCGCAGCAAGAGCGTAGTTCTTGGTGTCGTGAAACAGTAATTTATTAACACGAGAAAACTCATTTTTCTATTTAGTATCCTTTTAAATGTTTCTAGCCTACGTCAGCGCATTTAACGAATACGTGCTTATAACGATCATTGAATATAAGGACTGTATTTCAGTATCGAGCATGGGTTCGTGTTAAAGAGCCTCCACTATACTTAGTTTAATTTTTATGTTTTGTGTATTTTTATTCGAGTTTCTTTTTTCCAATTATTTTTCGAATGTACCCACTTACTGCGTAATACCCTGGCCCTTATGGGTATTTTGAATAAATAAATGAGTAAATAAATAAATAAATAAATAAATAAATAATTTTTTCGTACATGAAGCAGACAAGCAATTGTTCCACCTACCTCAGCATCCAATGGGCGAAGCGAATGGGCTGAGCTTTTTGTAGGTGCGTATATCCGGGCATGAGAACGTCGATATCTCTGAAAGGCACCCGATACAAAGACAAGTTGTGTACCTCTAAATAAGCGTGCAAAGTTTTATGTCTGGCGTAAAAGGCAAACAAACACGTTGACACTTATCTTCCCTTCCGTTATCAGGTGGATAGTACATATTTGTGCTATCAGAGCGCGCTGCAATTTCTTTTTTTCGTGCGTTCAGTGAAGCAGCAATGTAACAACGTTGAAACAAACGATATTGTGCAAGCAGCTAGCTTTTTTTTTCTGAAGGAAAACGATAAGCAGGCCAATCATATAGCGAATAAAAACGATACATAATTGGTAAAAGCAGTTTTAATCCATCAATAAACTGAAAGATGCTTTTTTTTCTTGGTAATTACATCATTGTTCGGTTTCTTTAGCAAAAAAAAATAATAAGGGGGCTAGATAATTCATTTATAAAGTAAGAAACAGAGTAGGAAAGAATACAAAAGGCTTCGGCGAGAAACTAACCCTGTAAGATCCACACGTTTCAAGCAGCATTCTTCATATTTGCAAGCCGCCTGACGGAAAACTCATAAGCATCAGATTAACGCGCACATAGAACGTCACAGCAAAACTTGCTCACGTTCTACTTCGCAAATACAGCACGTTCCAAGTAAAACGCACCGAACCCCACCTGAAGGTTGATCATATTACGCGATAGCCTCAAGCATGTATAGTTGAAGCGGAAGATCAAGTTGAACCCCCACCAATAATCTTTTTTTTATCTATCGGTGATAATCAACTTCTTATTTGTGGTTATTCATCTAATTAACAAAAAAACAATATTGCTGTATTGCCACGAAGTCTGGCTTTTTTTTTTGAATTTCGGTCTGTGCTACAATATTCGGACACCACAGTGTCGTATACTGTATTACATGTCTAATTCTTGAAATGTCTAATGAACTAGAAGGAGCATCAAAGTAAAACGTTGCGAACAATATGCTAACCACGTAGTTATGCAGTCAGCCTTTTTTTATTCAAAATGGCTGACTTTCACCATGTTTCGTCAATGGAGATAACTTCGGTGCGAGGGTATACAGCATCGCAACGTGCGCGTTTATAAAGCCGGAACACTACGAACCCTTCGTTATACAGGTCACTTCGACGTAGAAGCTTCGTTGTGTATAGAGACGTTTGACTGCGCATTTTTCTGGGCTCTATAGGTAATGGCTATAAAGCGGCGGGAACAACAGCGCAGCGAAAGGTTTGGACAGGCGCAGACAGTTCCAGATTTTCGAGTTCTCTGTCTGTCTGTTAACCTGTTAACCTCTGAACGGATCATTTGGCCACCAGTGCAATAAAAGTAACTCGAATGGTCAGTACTGGAACAGTTTTGTTCGTTTATACTGTCTCTTCCAGTTGCGGCGGTGCTATCCTACTCCAGATCTTGGACACTTTTTCGCACGCTTTTTTGTGAGCTTATCTTTTAGTGCTCAATTGTACGCCCACGAAGGATTCATTCTAACCGCGTCTTACCTCTCTGCTCTTGTGCAGGCAATTGCGACGAAGTGCCTTATATGATCAATCAGGGTGGCAGTGGCTTTGCGTATCCACAACCTTAGGTCCGTGGCAACCTGCAGCGACGCCGGGAACTATTCAGCGAGCCCACACAAGTCTGTGCGTCGCAAGCATTTATTCAGATGTAAGGCACAGCAAAGTGTATATGTGCGTTTGGAGGTCACCACTTTCCTCTTTTGAGTGAGATTGACGCATCCTAATGTATCACTAACACGCTCGCATGTTCGCGGATTGGTTCTCGTAAAGAAATGCTAACATATTTGGCTGTTTGATTTTGTGTTTCGAGGTCGTCTTGCTTGTTGGAACTTATTCATACACCGAGCTTTTAACAAATACATATGTGGCTGAGTTCTAAGTGTGTTCGATTTCTTGGTGTGTGATACTGAATCACCGAGCGTCTACGTGCGACAGCTTCGCATTTTCGTCAGAACGCCGTATAAGTTTGCTAACGAAGTTTCTTGTTTTAGCTAAGAGATTGCATGACATTACATTAGACTACGGGCAAAACGAGGACATATGCCATTGTTCTTTACTATCTATTTCAAAGCTACCACGAATAAGACTTTGGAACTATTCTGGGTGTCAGTGCGATTTAGTACGGTCTTTTTCTGACCCCCCCCCCCTCCCACACACACATCGCTCTCACTAATACCTGATCGTTCCGGCTCCGACCAGTGTGCAGCTTGCCGCCGACCTCATGACCGACGATTTCCTGCGAAGAGAGAAAAAAAAAGTCCGCCGAGAGAATGAGCTTTTTCCCAATCTGGACGTCGATAAGCATTTGCTGTATAGGTGGACACATGTGTACTTGTTTTTCTTCTATTTCGGTAAAACTGCCGGTTATAAATTTAGCAGCGTACTTCTGAGTTTCTGCTCTTGAGACATCGTAGCGAGTTCTCGAGCCTTAAGCCAAGGAGGTGAAATGAGCAGAGAGGTACCTTTATTATTCAAATTTTTAGTGTAAATATACATATGCATTCCTCGCCTCCAATGTTCGACGGTAAAGCCGGGGAGATTGATGGCAGCTGGTTTGTCAATTCACGGGCAAATGCAGCGAGACATAAACGAAGACAGGGACACCTAAAATGCAGACGACCTCAGACGCGTACAAATGAGTTTATTTGCTCTTCAACAGGCCTTTCTATGTACCATAGCAGGCTATATCAACCGAAAATTGATGAGAAAGACACAATCACTTGAAAGAAAACGACGACACTGCAGCGTAGCCAAAATTATTGTATGCCTGCATTTCGCAGCTGCATGGTAATTGAGAGGCTGAAACCACGACCATTGGATTGTATCGAGTGTCCCTTATTGCATCGGTATGCGAACTCATATGCAGTATCACGAACCTCCGAGGGTTCTTATTTTATCATAACTCTTTTTTTCCTTTTTTAATTTAACGGCAGCAGGTTTATATATAGACTATGTTGCCTGCGGCACATCGCCTACGACCACGTGTCGTAGGCGATGTGTGGATTCATTCATTCGTTCATTGCCAAACCATTGGTAGCACAGAAGGAGATCCCGCACTTAGAAAACTGTCAGCTGGTGTATGTATATATATATATATATATATATATATATATATATATATATATATATATATATATATATATATATATATATATATATATATATATATATATATATATATATATATATATATATATATGTATATATATATATATATATATATATATATATATATATATATATATATATATATATATATATATATATATATATATATATATATATATATATATATATAATGTAAGAATACTGTTAGACGCCACGCTGGGGTGATGCAACCGTTTAATGGGCCGAATAGCAGCGAGACAGCAGCCAGCGGTTTTAGCAGCAGCTGCAGCAGCACGAGCCTCTGCCACAACAAACGTCTTCGTCGTCTCTAGCAAGGCCGAATTTTTGTCACTACATTGACTCCCCGATGCAAAAGGAGCCATCCTGGCGGCCTATGGCACAGGCACGACTGGTGGGTCGTAGTGAAGTTTTAGACGGTCGACGTGCACAGTTTCACGCCCGCGGCGCCGTTGATCTGTAGGTGGCTGAATAGGTTCAACCATGTAGTTGACTGGTGATGTCTGGTGCAAGATCCTGTACGGACCGTCATACTTGGGTGTGAACTTTGATCAAAGGCCTGGGGCAGACGATGGCACGCGGAGCCACACGATTGTTCCAGGCGCGTATGACGATGGAGATGAGCGTTGGTCATGGGACTCCTTCTGGTGAGCCTGATCGTGCGTAGTAAGCGCACGTGAGAGCTGCCGACATTCTTCAGCATATGTGGCGGCTTCGGCCAAAGTCGTCGATTCTGAAGGGTCTGGGCGGTACAGAAGGATAGTGTCCAAGAACGATGAAGGTTCCCGACCATAAAGAAGGAAGAATGGGGAAAATTCAGTTGTCGATTGAATTGTGATATTGTAAGCGTAAGTAACGAATGGCAGTACGCGGTCACAGTTCGTATGGTTATCAGAAACATACATGGAGAGCATGTCACCCAGCGTGCAAATAAATCGCTTGGTCATCACGTTGGTTTGGGGGTGGTATGCGGTCGTTGTTCGGTGCACGATGTAGCATTCGCGTAGGAGGGCTTCTACAGCTTCCGACAAGAAAGAACGCCCACGGTCACTGAGAAGCTCACGGGGCGCATCATGCCGAAGGACGAGGTTGTGCAGAATGAACAGGCCGACTTCACGCGCAGTGGCCTCGGGAAGCGTGGAAGTTTCGGCGTAGCGCGTAAGGTGGTCCACGGCGACGATGACCCAGCGGTTTCGATTTGGTGTGTATGGTAGGGGACCGTACAAGTCGATTCCGATGTGGCCGAAAGGCCGAGAAGGGCAAGGCAGTGGCTGGAGTGGCCTTGTAGATGTGCGAGGGGAGCTCTTCCGGCGTTGGCACAAGGAACATGAACGGACGTACTGCCTAAAAAAGCGGTACATTCCGCGCCAGTAATATCGAATTCGTAGGCGATCATACGTCTTCACTACACCTGCGGATCCGCGTGGAAGGAGGCACAGACGTCAGAACGTAGGTGGCGAGGTATTACCAGCAACCATTTGCGGCCATCAGATAGGTAGTTTCGCCGGTACAGGAGACCGCCACGGATGGTAAAATGGCGAGCAGTTCATCGAAGTAAGCGGTTGTCGGTACGTGGAGACGTCTGAGACAGGTACTCTAAGAGAGACGCTATCCATGGATCCTGGTGTTGCTCAGCGGACATGTCGGCCTGTTCAAGTGAAGAACATTCGCAGCTGGAAACAGACGCTGCAACATAATCGTGGGGAAGTGGCGAGCGAGCAAGAGCGTCGGCGTCCAAATGCGTGCGGCCTGACCGAAAAATTACACGAATATCGTAATCTTGGAGACGTAGTGCCCGGCGAGCTAGGCGACCAGATGGGTCTTTTAATGACGACAACCATCACAATGCGTGGTGATCAGTCACGACGTCAAATGGGCGGCCATATACGTAAGGTCGGAATTTCGTGATTGCCCAAACAATGGCAAGGCATTCTTTCTCGGTGACTGAATAGTTCTTTTCCGCTTTAGTGAGGGTGCGACTAGCGTAGGACACAACACACTCATCGAAGCCAGATTTACGCTGAGCAAGAATAGCGCCGAGGCCAACTCCACTAGCGTCCGTATGGATTTCGGTTGGAGCGTCTGGATCAAAGTGGCGTAGGATAGGTGGTGATGTCAGAAGATGGCGTAAAGACGCGAATGCTTCATCGCATGCTGGGGACACGCCGAGAGGTCTTGGTTGTCGGCAAGTAGCTGCGTCAGGGGTGCGTTATGGTGGCGAAATTGCGCACAAGACGGCGAAAATATGAGCAGAGCCCGATGAATTAAGCTGCGGAGTTCTTTTAGTGTAGCCGACCTGGGAAAGTCGGCGACAGCGCGAAGCTTGGCTGGATCAGGACAGACACCATGCTTGCTAACAACATGCCCTAAGATGGTAAGCTGGCGGGCAGCGAAGTGGCATTTTTTCAAATTCAGCTGCAGTCCAGCGTTCGAAAGACAAGTCAGGACGCTTGCTAGACGGCTGAGGTGGGAGTCGAAGTCCTTCGAAAAAACGACGACGTCATCCAAATAGCACAGGCATGTGTTCCATTTAAAGCCTCTAAAGATGTTGTCCTTGAGACGCTCGAAGGTGGCAAGCGTATTACAGAGGCCAAATGGCATGACGTTAAACTCGTACAATCCGTCAGGCGTTACAAACGCAGTCTTGGAGCGGTCAGCTTCATTCATAGGGACCTGCCAGTAGCCGGATCGAAAATCTAAAGAAGAAAAGAACTCTGCTCCTTGCAGGCAATCGAGGGCGTCATCGATTCTGGGCAGCGGATAAACATCTTTTCTGGTGATCTTGTTAAGACGCCTGTAGTCAACGCAAAATCTGATGTCACCGTCCTTTTTTTTTTTCACCAGTACCACCGTAGAGGCCCAAGGGCTGTTTGAAGGTTTTATCACACCACGTCGAAGCATATCGTTCCCCTGATCATCAATGGCACGGCGTTCAGCGTGAGAAACTCGATATGGGTGCTGGCGCAAAGGTGCATGGCTACCGGTTTCGATTTTGTGAACGATGGTAGACGTGCGACCCCAAAAAGGTTGGCTGTGGTCAAATGACATCTTGAAGCGATCGAGTAAAGCCAGGAGTTGGGTGTGCTGAGCAACGGGAAGTTTAGGGTCAATGGATGGGGAAAAAACCTCCGGAGATGAAGGAGGGGTGGTATCAAAGGTAATGGTGTTTAAGTGAGATGATGACAAGTCATCAGGTAGGTGACTGGACGAAACAGAATCGATTTCCTCAAGGTGACCGAGGACTTTGCCACGGAATAATATGGCTGGGGAAGGAAGCGAGTTCGTTATATAAATGGAGCCACGGGAGTTTTCTACGGTGACAACTGCGAACGGGAGAAGGAAGCTTTTGCGAGAGCCAAAGGCGTCGGAGGGGTAAAAGAGGGCGGTGACAGAGGGCGCGTCGTCGCAGAAGAGTGGCACAAGAACACAGGATATAGGAAGGATGTGAGTGTCCGCGGCCACGGTGACACAGGAAGATAGCGGCTTGAAAGAAGGTTCTTCAGACGTCGGCGCTTCACATAGGAGCAGTTCAGACATCGTCGACAACTCTAGTTCGGCACGCGCACAGTGAACGATGGCATGATGAGCGCAGAGGAAGTCCCAGCCTAAGATGATATCATGCGAACATGGGGGAAACACAACGAATTCGACTACATACAAAATATTTTGGATGACCAGTCGAGCTGTGCACGCCGCAAAAGGTTGGATGTGATGCGCAGTGGCCGTGCGGAGAGAGACATCGGAAAGTGGCAGTGTAAGCTTCTTCAACTTGCGGCACAATTCACCACTTAGCACAGACACAGCAGCACCAGTATCAACGAGCGCTTGCACCGGTACACCATCAATATGCACAGTTATTTCATTAGCAGGTAGAAACGGAGGCCTTCAAAGTTTCGATATATGCGCAGCTCTTGCCTCGGGAACTGCGATGGTCAGTTTTCCGTTTTGGTGGGGGCTGATCGTGGAAGCATGGGAGAAATCCCTGTCGAAGCCGCGGCGATTATTCCGACGTGGGGGAGAAAGAAGACGACTGTGGCGGCTCTGGACGATAGCCGTAAGTCGCCTCACCAGCAGTTGGGTTACAATCCTGACGGCGGCAGTAGCGTGCTACATGACCGGGAAGATGGCAGAAGTAGCAAATCGGCCTGTTGTCTGGAGTGCGCCAAGGGTTATTTGATGGTAGTGCGGGGTGGCGAACAGGAGGTGGGTGGGGACGGACAGGGGGACTTGCTGCGTAGATGGGACGGGGCTGTCTAGCAAGATCCGTGGCGTTTGGTAGCGACGGCGGCGATCGTCTGGCGGCCTCAGCTCAAGTGAGAGGGGCAGAGATAGGCGAAGGATGGTATGCAGGAGACAGGGCATCAAATGCTTGCTCTTCGATTGTCTTGCGGAGCGTTGGGGTCAGTGTGTGCGCACTGGCCGGAACGTGCGGCACAAGAGACAATTGGCGCGCCACTTCTTCTCGGACGTACTGCTGAATTTGCTGCATTAAGGTGCTTTGTTATAATGAAACAGCGCCAATGGTTAACGCAGATGTAGAGCTCGTGTCGAGGTTTAGACGTCGAGTAGAAATGCACTCTCTCCGCAGCTCGTCGAAACTCTGACAGTGTTGAATAAGCTGGGCGACGGTTTGCGGGTTTTTTGCAACGAGCATGTGGAAGGCGTCGTCCTCGATACCTTTCATTGTGTGCCGTATTTTGTCTGTGTCAGACATGAGGGAATCGATACGACGGCAGAGGTCCAGAATATCCTCAATATACGAGGTAAAGGTCTCGC